>NC_073379.1:35281419-35581419 GCF_028641065.1 Leucoraja erinaceus | reverse complement strand
AGGAGATCTCTTTTGAAGCTACAAAGTTATTTAAGGGCTTGGCTGGGTAGCAGAAGAAATTGTATTTTTCCTGGCTTCAGTGACAAGAGCCAGAACTGATGATCCCAAAGGAAGGAGTTGATCATTCGTGACAGAGATGAGGAGAACCTTTTTATCTTGAAGGTGATAAATCTTTGGACTTATCCAAAGAGGGAGAGGGAGAGGGAAATACATTTCTGGTAATACTGCTGTGATGGGAATCCTGCTGTCCATATTTGCTCTCCCCTTGCTTTGCACAGGTTTGTTGGGAACCTGTTCGTGGGCTCAGCCCCTTGTTGGTGCTCCCACCGCAATGAGACTGGCAAAGTGTTCTCATTGCCGTGTGGCTCAGTGTGGAGTATGCCTGTGAGGGCAGGTGCTGGGCAAGGCTGGGTGAGTGGTAAGGCTGCTCAGTGCTGAGATATGGCTGTCTGCTGTGAGTGGTCTTCAGGACCAAGATCGCTGCAACAAATTTGTACTTAGCAGGCAGTGCTAAGCAGAGTATTTGGTGTAATACCGTGCCCTGATTTTTCTCTCTATCGCGTTAGTGGCTGATGTAAAGCTCAATTTGTACCCATTCAAGAGATTTCCAGTGTGTGACAGGGATTCAAGCCCCATTGATTATAGTTTTTTATTGCAAAACATTGCTTTTGGAGTGATGCCTATTCAGGTGAAGGTACAGAGACATAAAAGACTACACATGCTAGAATCCTGAACAAAAAGCAAACTGCTGGATGAATTCTGCGGGTCAGGCAGCACCTGTGGAGAGAAATGGACGGACAACATTTTGTGTCATGACTGAAACATTGTCTGCCCATTTCCCTCAGTCAACCTCCAAATTTCCAACAGTCTATTGATTTTTGCACAGGTGAAGATATGGTTGCCCATAGCTTAAAGGCCTGACAAAGGCCAAAATAAACCTTTCATGACAGTCAAATACCTAAACATCTGAGAGCAAAGATAATTCTACAAGCTGCACAAATTTATTTTGGAAAAAGCAGTGAGCCAGTCGTAAGGAGCTGATTGTAAACAGTTTTAATATCTCATTACCAAATGCCAAAGAATCCTCGAGGAAAAGATTCAAATTTACTTATTATCTTATAAGAGGCAATTAAAAAAATGTAATGTTGTGGAACAGAACATGAATTTGTCAGGATTAAGTGGAAATCATTTTCCTTCTCCTAAATGACTGTCATCTATTGGATTTGATTGTGGGCTCATCTGTTAAGATTTTACATGTGGTTATACATGTGATATACATCAGGGGCCAGGATCAATTTTTTTTTAAATGAAACAAAAATTTCTTCTGAACACTGTCAAGTTCTCAGTTTAGTCTTATTTTAAGAATTAGAAATATATTTATCTTTCAAAGAGAAGATATGAGTTATCGATCTTCATTTTTTGCCACCTGATCCTTCCCCACCCCCAACGTCTCTTAAACATTTCATTAACTTCAGGAAAATAATTTCCATTAAATTCTACTAAAATTATTTAATCCAGCTGGGTTAAGTCTTCCTATTCCTAATATTATTTGGTAAAATGTTTGTATTTCCTTTTATGAGGTACTTCCACTGGCAATTACTGATTTTTACATCCATTTATTGAAATGTTGCCTGGAAGAAAAATTGGTTTCTAAGTCCCCGTTTTGTTGGAATCAATAACCGTATGTCACCGTGGAAAGACGTACAGACTCTGTAAGTCAGCAGGAGCAGCTACATAAATACAGAAGCTACACATACAAATCAGAGGCTGAGGGTTCTGTGGTGTGAGACTCTCTCCTGACTCCCCTCATTTGCAAGTCTCTAGTTAGGAGTGTGATAGGATAAATCTTTCTTTACGTGAGTACAGCTCCAACCATTTTTAAGCTTAATGTCATTCAGGACATAGCAACTTCTTCGACTGGCACCCAATTGCTAGCCTAATCCTTCCCTCCTTTCACCACCCAAGATCTTGCCAAGCCATGCGTAACATGTACTCTGGAAATTCTACACATTTTCTTCAGAAGCACCTTGCAAACCTGAAACCTCTACCACTGAGATGTCCAAAGGCAACAGGTAAATTGGAACACTGCCACCTCCTGGTTCCCTTCCAAATCAAGCACCATCATGATCTGGGAAAATATGGCTAGTCCTTCATCAATGGACTTCAACAGTTGAAGTCAAACCCTGGACTTCAACGTTTCTGTGGAATCATCTTCACTGCATGAAAACCCTGGACTTCAATGGTTCTGTGGGATCCTCTTCACTGCCTCATCCCAAACCTTTCCTATGGCCATTGGGAATGGCCAGTAAATGTTGTGCACCTCCAATTCCTGTATACTGTGAATGAATGAAAGAAAAGTTCAGAGTTCTAAAATTGTTGCTGGTAGTGATCTGTTAAGAGGAATATTGATAAATCATCAGAGTAAAGGTATGAGTCGTTGACTTGTTTGTGCGCAGACATTGCCAACACTATTTCAATTTTTTTTGCGTTTAAATGAATGATAAAAAAAAGATGGTTCAGTAATGTTCAACAAACAATGAGTGATTTTAATGAGACACATTGCCCTTTTCTAATAGGTATTGACCTTTAGTTTTATTCCTTATATTGATAACTAACTGTTTTCAATGCCGCTCTGTTGCCAGCCATTGTTTACTTTTCTTCTGAGTCAGTAACTCTGAATGCAAGTCATAATCATAATCAAAATAATCAATAATCATAATCATACTTTATTAGCCAAGTATGTTTTGCAACATACGAGGAATTTCATTTGCCATACAGTCATACAAATAAAAAGCAACAGAACACACAAAATACATTTTAACATGAACATCCACCACAGTGAATCCTCCACATTCATCACTGTGACGGAAGGCGAAAAAAAGTTCAATCTCTCCCTTCTTTGTCCTTCTGCGGCGGGAGCCACTAACCTTCTGTTGATGGGATGATCTTACTCCTGTAGCTAGCGGTGGGCCTCCTCATCGGGGGCGATCAAGCTCCTGCATCAGGGGGGAATCTCAACTCCCCCGCACTAGGCGAACTATCCCGGGTCGGGGCTAATTGAATGTCGTGCGGCTTTTGTTGCTTCCCAATGTCAGTCTCAACCCAAGAGTGCAACTTCATTGATGTTAAAGTCTGCAGGCTGTTGTTGGAGCGTCGGTCCCAGGCAAGGATTCGGCTCAGATGGTGAGGCTCAAAGTCAGTCCCAAGCAAGGCCTTCAGCTCCATGATGTTAAGCGGTAAATTATCACTTGTTTTGTTAACTTGAAAGATACAGTGCAGACACATGCCATTCGGCCCACCGAGTCCACACCGGCCAGCGATCCTCGCACATTAATACTACCATACACACTCTAGGGACAATTTTACATTTAGTCCAAACCAATTAACCTACAAACCTCTATGTCTTTGGAGTGAACTGAAGATCTTGGAGAATAACCTACATGGCCATGGGGAGAATGTACAAACTCCATACAGATAGCACCCGTAGTTGGGATTAAACCCTGTGCACTGTGAGCAGCAACTCTGGCGCTGTGAGCAGCAACTCTACTGCTGCGACACCATGCCACCCCACATTTACCACTTAATAATGATCAATGTATTATGATAATGATAGATATTTATGGCCAGAGAGAAGTGTCCTGCCCTTTGCAAAATACAGCCAGGGCATTATTTGCTTCCTCCTGGGAGCTGAGAAGGTCTAAATTTTACGGTACAGCTGAAAAGCCGTCCCTCTATTAGGTCCACATTTTTAATTAAATATACAATATTGTACTCAGGTCTGAGGTTTGCAACAGTTGACTCGTATAAGCAACTGGTGCATGGGAGGAAATAATATTCACCACTTGCATTTCATAGTGGACATTCTGTAAGGTTTCCCAGGGTTAATGTATAACCTTTTGTTTTTTAGTGCACTAGCAGATTTAGCTGACGAAGATGTGCCCAGAATCTATGAGAGTGTGAACCTTTAATATACATGTGTGGAGCCAAGACCTCACATGCATGTACACCAAAGTCCCATGAGACAATACATCCATAATTCATAAAACAATATACAATGCACAGCAGTGTGTATACACACTATGAGAGAGGTTGACCTGGATCATTATTAATTCCATTGTGTAGCTATCTCATTAGCTCTATTTCCATCACTCTTTCCCAGTACCCCTGGAAATTATCTTCCCTTTGCTGTTTGTCCAATTTGCCTTTGAAAGGCCAGATGTTTCAGATCATCACCACTCGCTGTGTACAAATCTTTCCAGTTCCTCTCCTCTAAGCATTGTGCCTGTCACTATGATCCCTGGTCTTCAAACATCTGCCATTGGGCACAGCTTTGCCCCATATAAACAGACTAGCACAACTCTCCTATGACCTCCTGGTGCTAATGAAAAGCACCAGCTTCTCCAGTCTAAACTTGCGAATAAAATTTATTGTATACAAAGTGACCTAAATATTCATGCGTTTGGGCTGCACGCAAATTTCCTCCCTTCCATTCAATGCATTTTTCTAATCCAACTTCTCCCTCTTTGTCTCCAATTAGTTTGTGTAATCATGAGTTCAACAGCCTCTGGATAAAGAAGCTTCTCCTAGTGTGGGTGACCAGTTTGCTTCAAATACAGTGGTTTCTTTCAGGTTTTCATAATTAAAGAGTAGTTTGGACCTTGGTTTAGAGATACAACATGGAAACAACAGGCCCATAGGTCACTGAATCAATACCGACCATCAAACATTGGTTCACACTAGTTCTATGTGATCCCACTTTCTCCTCCACAACCTACACATGAGGGACAATTTTTTTTACAGTCACAAATTAACCTACAAACCTGCGCAACATTGGGTTGTAGGAGGAAACCGGAGCATCCGTAAAAAAACCCTACACTTTCACAGATAGAATGTACCGACTCAGCGTAGACAGCACCTAAGGTCAGGATTGAACCTGGGTCTCTGGCAGTGAGAAGCAGTAGCTCCACCAAATGCTGTGCAGTGTGTGGTTGTCCAATTCTCAGAAAGCTTCATTAAGATTAAAAGTGAATAAGAGTCAAATCGGAGATTAATGTTTCACTGACTGGTGTCAATTCAAAGAGATGACATCTGATTTTGTAAATAGCTCATTCCAAGCTTTCCCCCAGTCTAGTTTCAGTCAATAAGATACTGAGTCAAGCACTTACGCATCTAAACTTTATTTTGGAAAACACAATAACAGTCCCCAACTACTATACCTAACCACCGCAGGGTTCGATCCTTGTATCTGCTTGGCCAATCCCTCCTATCCTCGTGCAAGCAGACACCCCAGAAGGTCTAAGCGTTCTCCCAGAAGAGCGACACAGGAGCTCATGGGAGCGATCTTTTGTAGGTCCCAGAACCTTGAGGGGCCGAACCGCATGGGGGTTGGCTCTTTACAGTCCAATACCAGATATCGATTAACACAGTGCATGATAGACTTTTCCCTAACCCAATAATACAGTGACTAATACAATGTATTTCAAAGAAAGTTCTAGAAGGAAACAAACAAGAAAAAACATTGAAACATGTGCCCTGAGATTCAAACAGTTTCTACAAGGCTCAACAGTTCGACCAATCATCAATTAACAGGATGACCATCTAGCAACATTATTTATACTATTTACAATTCCCTTGCAGCGATCCAATCAAAATGATGCATTAAGGGTTTGTTTGTAAAATTGCTATACATTTTATCAATTTAGGAGAAACAAGGAGAACACCTGGACCGATCACCATCCTGCATACCAGTCTAAGCCTAGACTGGCTGGCGCCATCCAAAGCCTGTACATTTCAGCTGACAAGGGTTTAGCAATTCTGACAAGTGCAGGGATCCTCCATTTTATGGTGTCTTTAATTTGGCCAGTATTGACAATTTCACCAGAAGACATTCATTGGTTCTTTATTCACAGGTATCCAGCAATGTTAAGATCATCTGTCATGCTATAGCGCCTGTCACACTTTCACGACTTAATTCAAAACCTCTGCCGAGTTTAACGGACCTAAAAACAAAATCAAGATCGTGGTAAGCTACAAACTCCTACAACCTTCCAGGATTATGTTCACAAACTCCTACAAACTCCTAAGAGTATGTCTACGAATTCCCACAACTATTTTGATGCCCTCCTTACGAGTAAAAAGTTGCAATTTCTTTCATCCCAACCATTTTTTTACTCGTGGACATTTTTTAACAGGCTGGAAAAAATGTCCCGACTTACCTGATGCCAGTAGTATCTACGGCTAGCATAATGAGCCGCTACAATATATCTACGAACTCCTATGACCTCCTACGGACTTATTATGAACATTCTGCGAGTTTGAATCAAGGGGAAAACTCGGGAGAATTCGTGAATTACCTCGTGAAAGTGGGACAGGCCCTTAACATTATTTAAGGAAAGTGCAGCCATCTGAGGAGAGTTAAGGGCCCGTCCCACTTTCACAACCTAATTCACGACCTCTGCCGAGTTTGCCCTTGACTCATACTCGCAGCATGGTCGCCACAAGGTCGTAGGTAGGTCGTAGCAAGTCGTGATGCTTGTCGTAGGTACTTGTGGCATCAAGTAGGTCGCGGCATTTTTTCTAGCCTGATAAAAAATGTCCACGAGTAAAAAAAAGGTCCATATGTAGGTCGTAGGTAGGTCACATGTAGATCACAGCAGATCGTGATGCTGGTCGTAGGTAGTCGTACGTAGTCGTTGGTGGTCGGAGGCATTCGACGGTAATAGCTCCGGGGTGAAAAAAAGGTCAGTAGAAAAAAAGGTTATTTAAACAGCAGAACGTCACCTTTGTCACTCCAAGGCACGTTCATTCATAGCTGGAGAGACTTTTGGAGAGGAGACTTGTGTTTTAGAGATGGCACCAAAAAGGCAGCAGCGCAAGGGGAGGGCACAACCCTAAAAAAAAGCCGCTATGCAGGTGTTGCCCACCCAGGAGGAGGAGTTGCAGGAGATGATGCCACAGGAGGTGAGAGTGCAGGAGGAGGTAGCCCTGCATGAGAGACCCCTGGAGGAGGAGACCAGGGTGGTAGTATATGTCCCCACCACCACCCCATCCTTCACTGCCTCATTTGAAAGCAGCAAAGCAGCCCTTTCTCCTGTGTCTGACACAGCATCAGAGGCAGATGCCACATTGGTGGAGACGGAAAGCTGGAGGAAGGTTATGCCCTTACACCTTCACCAGGTAACAGGAGAGGGACCTTGAGGAATGTTTCCAACAGAATGCCATCCTGTACGATAAGGAAAATGAGGGGTACAGGGACTGGGGCAAGAATAACATGCTTGCCATCTACTGCCCCACACGTGTGTGTAAAGTTCCATCTTTTGTCAAAGCCCAGCACCACTCTCTTCCAGTCATCTGGTGTACTGGGCCAGTCCATCACATCATCTCCATTCACCCATTGAGACCTCTTCTTGTGCTTCCACTTCACCTTTGCTCCTCCCCTTCTGCCTTTCTTAAAAGGCTGCTGAAGCAAAAGGGCTACTGCAAACAGCAGTAAACAGTACATGGTCGAAGCCAGTCTTCAACACAGTCGAAGGAGGTCTTCTTCATAGTTGTGGGAGGTCTTCAACATAGTCGTAGGAGGACGTAGAGATAGTCGTGGAAGGTCATAGGAGGTCATATCTTGCCGCGACCTTGATTTTTTTTAGGTCGTTTAAGGTAATCAGAGGTCGTGAATTAGGTTGTGAAAGTGGAACAGTCCCTTTAAGCTCCAAAACATTGTAGAAGCTAAGAGTGAAAGCCTGTAAAATACCCAGTTAATACATATTAAGATTTGGATTGTGTTCAGTCTTGTATGATGAAAGCTTTCGGTTCTTAAAAAGGGATTAACAGTTATTCATTCTCCAGATATGTGTTAGCTGACACATTATGGTTTGATGCTCCTTTTCTGTAAAGTGCCGCAGGGCCTTCGAGCTGAAGTTATTGAAATTGTTTCCAGAAGCCTGGACTATTGATCTCAGCTGCTGTTTGAATCCCACAACAATTGCAGGAAAAATTAAACTGAAGTAATTAAGCAAACTTGGCAATAAAAAACTGGCATAAGCAATGGTGAAAATGAAATAATTGGATTGTTGTAAAAATCCTCCTGGTTCAACAATGTCCTTTAGAGAAGAGGATCTGGCATCTGATCTGTATGAGATCTAATCCAGGACAACCAACGTAGTTAACCCTTAAGTGATCCATGACCAATGTGACTGTTGTGGAATGCCCACAATGTCCGTACTAGCCCTCTGGAAACCAGTCCCCCCCCTCCTCCCACTGGCCACCAATATTGGAATTGGTGGAGGGGTGGAATATTGCGTTGGGGGACCTGCCCTTCTGTGTTAACATGGGACCCAACGGGTCTCACTTAATCTTGTATTTCCTATATCTTTACTTTATATTTATTTAAGGGGATTCAGATTTAAATATTCAATTCCTTGGAGTATCCATTCTCCTATTGTCCCAAAATCCTAAATCAGGGCACATATATGTGAATATCCATGCAATGTAAGTCATTTGTTGACATGAGCTCATGTGGCAACAGTTTAAAATTCCAACATGTTATTTTCAATCGAACAACACATGCACCAATGTACAACATACAAAATTCATGAGATGATTTGGTTGATGAATACTTCTCCGAGGTCTTGAGCTTGCTGGTTGCTATTCATTTGGTTCTGGGTGAGTTGAACTGTTCTTGCAGCAGAGTTGAGGGCCTGTCCCACTTACGCATCCTTGACTCGCAAATTACACGACCTTGTGGTCTCTTGACGCGTACGGGCACCGTATGGCCGCGAGGGGCCGGTCCCACTTAGAAGCGTGGAGGGGTATATAGTTGTGCGGGGCTGGTCCAGACATCACGCGGGACTCCGAAATTCTTGCAATGAATGAAATCTTCTCGTGCCAACAGCCTGTCGCGGAACTGATGACCAAAATTGGAAAGACCCAAGACCATGGCATGACGCAACATCTCACCTTCAACAGCAGCAGAAGCAGGCAAACGATTGCCGATCACGGCCTGGGGCTCACGGCCGTTGCGATCCAGATCCGCCCCCACTTCTGCTCCCAGAGCGGGACCAAGAAAATTGAAGATAGACACAAATTGCAGGAGTAACTCAGCGGTTTCGGGTCAAGACCCTTCTTTTCAGACTGAAGAAGAGTCTCGACATGAAACGTCACCCATTGCTTCTCTCCAGAGATGCTGCCGGTCCCGCTCAGTTACTCCAGCTTTGTGTCCATCTTCAAATGACGTCATGCGTTTCAGACGGCTGTGCGTACGCATGTAATCGCTCGACCATCTTGGCTCAAGGCGACCATGAGGTTGCGTAATTTGCGTGCTTTTGGTGTGCTGGTCTTTATAAATCAGAGCACTGAGTATAGAAGTTGGGATGTAATGTTAAAATTGTGCAAGGCATTGGTGAGGCCAATTCTGGAATATGGTGTACAATTCTGGTCGCCACATTATAGGAAAGATGTCAACAAAATAGAGAGAGTACAGAGGAGATTTACTAGAATTTTGCCTGGGTTTCAGCACCTAAGTTACAGAGAAAGGTTGAACAAGATAGGTCTTTATTCTTTGGAGCGCAGAAGGTTAAGGGGGGCTTGATAGAGGTCTTTAAAATGATGAGAGGGATAGACAGAGTTGACGTGGATAAGCTTTTTCCATTGAGATTAGGGAAGATTCAAACAAGAGGGCATGACTTGAGAATTAAGTGACAAAAGTTTAGGGGTAAACATGAGCGGGAACTTCTTTACTTAGAGAATGGTAGCTGTGTGGAATGAGCTTCCAGTGAAAGTGGTGGAGGCAGGTTCGATTTTATCATTTAAAAATAAATTGGATAGTTATATGGACGGGAAAGGAATGGAGGGTTATGGTCTGAATGCAAGTAGATGGGACTAGGTGAGAGTAAGTGTTCGGCACGGATTAGAAGTGCCGAGATGGCCTGTTTCCGTGCTGTAATTGTTATATGGCCATGTGGGACAGGCCCTTTAGCAGCAAATCTTCTGTTAGCTCATCCCCACTGCAGTCTCCTGAACAGTTTCTACTGTATGTCTGATGCTTAATCCTTTTGTAAATAACACCTTCCTTAGAGTGCTTTGATGAGAATGATCAAGTGTAAATTAACTGCAAACATGAAGTATTCTTGGACTGAAACTCCACCACAACTCGAGGGAAAAATAAAGAGCTCTACCAGCAGCTGAAGGCTATAATCCATCAGAAACTTGTTACCAAACGAACAGATGGTGGGTGGAAAAGGTCCATGAGCCCGAACAACTCATTGACAACCACGGCATGCACACACACATCAATGCAACTTCATGCTGCCTGGGAAGGACCACCAGCAGAATCAAGGATGAATCTCACCATGGCTACACTCTTCTCCTCTCTTCCATCAGGCAAGAGGTACAGAAGTGTGAAAACGCATACCTCCCGATTCAGGGACAGTTCCTTCCCAGCTGTTATCAGGCAACTGAACCATCGAATCACCAACTAGAGAGCAGTCCTGAATTGAATTATATGATATGATCCTTAGGGGTCTTGACAGGGATGGTGTGGAGATAATGTTTTCTCTTGTGGGAAAATTTCTAAATGGTGGGGCCACTGTTTACAAATATTGTATTGCCTACTTATGACAGACAGTATATAACCACTTCCTCCAAGAGAGCCATAAATCTTAGGAGGGGAGAGGAGGGGAGAGAAGGGGAGGGGAAGGAAAGAGAAGGCACAGAAGGTACAGCATTCACTCCCTACATCCTAGGGGCATTTTTACAATTAACCTACAAACCTGTATGTCTTTGGGATGTGGGAGGAAATTGGAGCACCTAGAGGAAACCCACACAGTCACAGGTAGGATATGCAAACTCCACACAGACAGCACCCAAGGTCAGGATCGAACCTCGGAAATGTTCTCCAGAGATGCTGCCTGATCCATTGAATTACTCCAGCACTTTATGACTTTTTTGTAAACCAGCATCTGCAGTTCCCCATTATAAGATGGTATAAATCTTACATATTATAATATGATATTTGAGCTATTCACAAGCTTGTCACCCTTCATCTTGTTCATACCCCTTCAGAACAGCTTGGTGTTTCTTTGCT
This sequence comes from Leucoraja erinaceus, assembly GCF_028641065.1. Taxonomy (NCBI): domain Eukaryota; kingdom Metazoa; phylum Chordata; class Chondrichthyes; order Rajiformes; family Rajidae; genus Leucoraja; species Leucoraja erinaceus. The sequence goes on along the minus strand of NC_073379.1, from coordinate 35,570,342 downwards.
GTACAGGTGCACAACCTTTTATCCGAAAGCCTTGGGACCAGACACTTTTCGTAATTCAGAATTTTTCGGCTTTCGGAATGGAAGATTTTTAGCGTAGATTTTAACGGCTGGCTCAGTGGTAGAGTGCTCGGCTCGTATCCGCAAGGTCGCGAGTTTGCGCCTCGATCCCGGCAGTTACTCGATCGCGAGTTTGAGTCTTCAATGTAGTTTTTTCTTGCAGAATAGGAGAGAATAGGGAGGGTTAGGCTGGGATCATTCTCTGCGAGATAATCTTAGTGCGGGAGACAAGTATAGGAGAGGTGTACTGACTGTGTGGGCAGAACTTTGGAAGTGATTGCCCACCAATCTCAAAAGCCGCTGTGTCTCCCTGTCCCTCCAACTCCAGAGGAATCCGCTCCCCGATGGGCCGCTACGGCGACAAGTGGCAGTTCGCCCACAGCCCGAGCTGCGCCCCCTCATCCGCAACCCGGGTTCCTCTGGAGTTGGAGCGGGGCTGGGCTAGAGTTGTTGCTGGCTGTGAGTCTCTGGGATCTCCGTGCTTGCAGTGGGCCTGGGGGTCGGTGTCCCGATGAGGGGGCGCAGCTCGGGCTGTGGGCGAACTGCCACTTGTCGCTGTAGCGGCGCATCGGGGAGCGCGGCTTCTGGTGGTCCTGACGTCTCTCAGCTCCTGTCCAGGGGGACGGCCGGAGATGTCAGGACCAACAGGAACCCGCTCCCCGATGGGCCGCTACAGCGACAAGTGGCAGTTCGCCCACAGCCTGAGCTGCGCCCCCTCATCCGCAACCCGGGTTCCTCTGGAGTTGGAGCGGGGCTGGGCTAGAGTTGCTGCTGGCTGTGAGTCTCTGGGATCTCCGTGCTTGCAGTCGGTGTCCCGTTGGTCCTGACGTCTCCGGTCACCCCTCTGGACTGGAGCTGAGACTGGGAACTGTACCGCCCTTGCCCCCTCCCTCTGCAACTGCAAACAACCCCACAGTTCCCAGTCTCAGCTCCTGTACAGGGGGTGGCCGGAGACATCACAGCCCGAGCTGCGCCCCCTCATCCGCAACCTCAAGACCAAGACGCACCTTGCACACCATCAGCTTCTGTCCCTACGGGGACAGCGGAGAGCGTGTTCCTCTGGAGCTGGAACGGGGCTGGGCTGCTGCTGGCTGTGGGTCTCTGGGATCTCCGTGCTTGCAGTGGGCCTGGGGGCCGGTGTCCGGTTGGTCTTGACGTCTCCGGTGACTGGCACTAGCTCCGACGTGAAGACAGTGCAAAGCCCCCGCGCCGGTGCAATGGGCGGGGAGCTGGAGAGGGGAGGGAAGGGGTCACACACATGGACGGGAAGCAGAGGGGTGTAGGTGGGGTGAAACTTAAGGGAGCGACAATTTGCTGCTGCCTGCCCGTTGAGTTTAAAAGTTCTCATGCAAGACTCACAATACACTGTGTATCGTGAATCTACCGTGGGAACTTTAACTCAGCGGGCAGGCAGCAGCAGATTGTCAATTATTAAGCCTCCCGCGCAATATACCCTCACCTTCTCTTTTATGAATGGGGATTTAGTTCCCCTTTCTTCGAGGACCGACCGGAGGTTCCGCTGTCACCTCTGCGGGCCGCCCTCGGTGAACGTTTTCAAGGACCTTTCTTCAAGGACTGAAAAAATGTCGCTATTCGGAGGTTTTCGTTATTTGGAACTTCGGATAAAAGGTTGTGCACCTGTATTACTATGAGATGTTGCTGAGCTAATGAACAATATAATAGTCCAGTGATGTTAGCAACTTATAAACTAATAAAACTTGCTGAGGTATGTTATACCAATACCCCTTTTTTTCCATGTTCATATTGAGAAACAATGAACATGAGTAAGGGAGCAGTGGAAGCAAAATATGACCAAATAATCAGCTTCACTTTTTTTTACAGAAATGCGGCTTTTTAAAAGGTTTGGCTCTTAATAACAAATGACATGACTTTATTAATTGTCAATGGAAACTTTCACAATAAAGCAAGTGTATACATCTCAAGATAGACACAAAATGCTAGGGTAACAGTGGAACGGGCAGTTTCTCTGGAGATAAGGGATGGCTGACATTTTGGATCAAGACCCTTCTTCATACAGGTTTTCTGACTATGCTGTGCAAAGTCAAGATTGCAAAACAATACTAAAAAGGCTTCTCCACTTCCCAGGGAAATAAAAAACATAGGTTTGTAAATTTTGTCTGCATACTTACAGTAAGTTTATTGTCAATGTCCAGACTTGGTCTCATATAAATGAAGAAACATGATTGATGCGATGATTTAAATTATTTTATAGACCCCCAGGAGCCTCCCGCTCTTTCAGTCTTGTTCATTAAAAACAAAATCTAATTTGGAGAGAAGAGTGGGCAGACACAACTAAGTGAGAATGTCAGTAATGATGAGAATGCAAAAGCATTTCAAGGATAGTATAGACGATCTAAGTAAGCAAGATACACCGTGGCAAATGTAGTACAACATGGGAAAATGTGATGATAGACAACAAAAATCCTAGAGTAACTCAGAGGGACAGGCAGCATCTCTGGAGAGAAGAAATGGCTCATGTTTCAGGCCAAGACCCTTCTTGAAACGTCACCTATTCGTTCTCTCCAGAAATGCTGCATGTCCCGCTTAGTTACTCCAGCATTTTGTGTCTACCTTTGGTTTAAACCAGCATCAGCAGTTCCTTCCTACACATGGAAACATGTGAGATTCATCACTTTAGTGGAACAACAGAAATGCTGCATACACTTACAATGGTGAGGTATTGGGAATTGCTAGTTCACAGGGATCTGGGTATTTATGTCAATGTAAGCTAACATGCAGAAGCAACAGCCAATTAGGAACGTAAATACTATGTTACATTTTGAGTATAGAGTGTCTTACTAATATTATACCTTCATCTTCGGTCCCTCAGGATTGAGGAGGACGCTTCCACTCTGGCCTTATAGACAATAGACAATAGACAATAAGTGCAGGAGTAGGCCATTTGGCCCTTCGAGCCAGCATCACCATTCAATGTGATCATGGCTGATCATCCCTAATCCCCAATCAGTACCCCGTTCCTGCCTTCTCCCCATATCCCCTCACTCCACTATTTTTAAGAGCCCTATCTCACTCTCTCTTGAAAGTATTCAGAGAACTGGCCACCAACGCCCTGAGGCAGAGAATTCCACAGACTCGCAAATCTCTGTGAGAAAAAGTGTTTCTTCATCTCCGTTCTAATTTGCTTACCCCTTATTCTTAAACTGTGGCCCCTGGAACTGGACTCCCCCAACATCAGGGACATGTTTCCTGCCTCTAGCGTGTCCAAGCCCTTAACAATCTTATATGTTTCAATGAGATCCCCTCTCATCCTTCTAAACTCCAAAGTATACAAGCCCAGCCGCTCTATTCTCTCAGCATATGACAGTCCCGCTATCCTGGGAATTAACCTTATAAACCTATGCTGCACTCCCTCAATAGCAAGAATGTCCTTCCTCAAATTAGGAGACCAAAACTGCACACAATACTCCAGGTGTGGTCTCACTAGCGCCCTATATAACTGCAGAAGGACCTCTTTGCTCCTATACTCAACTCCTCTTGTTCTAAAGGCCAATATGTCATTCACTTTCTTCACTGCCTGCTGAACCTACTCATATGTTAACCTACTCATTCCAAGGATCAATTTTGAACAAGGACCCCCAGATCCCGTTGCACTTCCCCTTTTCCCAACTTGACACCATTTAAATAATCTGCCTTCCTGTTTTTGCTACCAAAGTGGACAACCTCACATTTCTCTGCGTTAAACTTCATCGGCCATGCATCTGCCCACTCATCTGTAGCTTCTGCGTGGCTAATGAGGGCAATGAGGAAACTGCAGACTCTTCCACTGCATGTTTGATTGCTGAATAGTTTGTGCACTCCTGATGTATGACCTTGAGGTTCGCAATGCCATCCTGGGCGCTCCTTCTCCATTTTGTGTGTTTGTGGGTCAAAGTTTCCCAGAAGTCAGTGGGGATATAACATTATTTCAAGGTCTTTGAGAACTTTGAGATCTTTTTTGCACCATCTGGTGATCTTCTCCCAAGATAAAGCTTGAAATAGATTGTCTGCATCAGCAGTTCTGGTAACAGATATTCCCAATTTAATTACTCAGAGTAACCAAAGGATGAATGTCTGGGATTGAACGCTATGTTGGCTCACTTATTCTTTTACTAATTACAAGGATGTTGCAGAGTCAGCATTGGTAGTATCTTGAGGTGTAGGTCGTCAAGGACTCGGACACATTTAGGAAGGCAGGGATCTTTGCTGATTGTGAACCATGTTATTTGTGCCAGTAAGATATTGAAGTGGTCCACCTCCTTTTTAAGGTCATGCTATGAACCATTATTTTTGGAAAGCAGTGCGATGTACCTGGACCAGGTCAGTAGAGGACCTTGCATTGCTGGTGTTGATTCTGATTCTCATCCTTGACTTTGGTTAAGAAGTTGGCAATGTCCTAGTCTAGTTTAGTTTAGTTTATTGTTAAGTGTACCGAGGTAGAGTGCAACATTTGTTGTTGTGTGCTGTCTAGTCAGTGGAAAGACTATACATGATTACAATTGAGCTCTCCACAGTGTACGGATACAGGATAAGGGAAATCATAGAGCTCAATTTCCAAACATGTGCAACTGCAAGCAAATTGTGCTGGCGTTTGGCTTACCCTAGTTTCAGAGAGTAGTTTCTCAAATGTTCTGAAAATTAGTTCCACTCCCAAGAAGGTTTGCTAGTGGTGAGGTGCAACATTGCAATGAGCAAGAGTGCATGACACCAGCCTTCACTGACACCTGGTTTGGAAAATCCCCCTATATTGAAGGGAAAGGAAACAGCCCTTCAATCATCTGGAGCCTGTGTTCTAAGAGAAAATCCTCGATCTAAAGAATTGTGAGAGCATTGGAGGCTCAGCAACATGCTGACAGCCATGACATGCATCGGTTCTGATGGAAGTCCCTCCAGCACAAAATCTTGCCTCATTAACCAATCACACTGAAGTACTGTGAAACGACAATTGAGAGCCTGAAATAGGAAATGCAAGCTTGGATGCTGAATCATGTCCAAAAGCTAAAATTATTTTTAAAGTAAATGTTTAAAGAGCAAAGAAGGATGGGTTTTAGAAAGAATAAAAAGAGATAAAGATTTAATCTCATTAAGCCAATACTAATTAAATGTTGATGGAATAAGCCTCCAATTAATTTGTCAGAGCGATTATTTGCCAATCAATGCGCTAAAAATAGAATTATTGTTTCAGGTTGGAGACGAAAAGAGTCCTATAGACAGAAGAAATTCAGCCCCTCTGTTCTCCTCTCCTTCATGGGCTATGCCTTTGTTCTCCGCACTCCCCTGTCTTTGCATAAAACATTATTCATTTCTAAACTTTCCCAGTTCCCATGAAAGATCATTGACTTGAAATATCCTCTGCACAGGAACTGCTAGGTATTTCCAGCCTTTCATGCTCCTATTTCAGATTTCCAGCATGAACATTTTTTTGGTTCAGCTATTTGAATACACCCTTAAAATAGTTCTGAGGTGAGTTTAGCATGTGCCTACATTTTAAGAGCAGAGACTTCACGCTGCTCAATGCATCTGAGAATGGTGTGAGCTTATACATGTTTGAAACTTGAACCTGAATCAGTCAAACATTTTCACCGGGGAGTTCGCTCACACTGGAAAGGCTTTTGAATAATTTGGGGGAATAACACCACGTATAGATGAACAGTTAAGGGGAGAGAGGCAAAAACTGAAGAAAAAAACTATAATTCCAGCAGGCAGAGCAGCCGGACAAGTAAAGGTGGGGGGGTTACTAGAAGGCTAAATTGTATCCATGTTAATGCAAGGACAATGATGGATAAGGCATGAAGATGGACACACAAAGCTGGAGTAACTCAGCGGGACAGGCTGCATCCCTGGAGAGAAGGATTGGGTGACGTTTCGGGTTGAGACCCTTCTTCAGACATGGATTATATGATGGCACAGTGACTTAAAGGTGTTGATCAGCACATAATACTATTGGAATCACCGAGACATGGTTAATAAAAAAGGCAGGAGTGATAACTCAATGTTCCAGGGTACAGAAACCAGGCATGTGATAGGAAGGAAAAGATGAGAAAATATTACAATATTGTTTAATGAGACCATCACTGCAGTGATGAAAGAGGGTATTCGAAAAGATCCTTCATATGAGGCCATAAGGGTGCAGCCTAGAAATAAAACAGAGTGCTCACTTTGCTGGAGTTGTACTCTAGGCCTTCCAATGGTCAACAGGATCTAGATATGCAGGACAATTGCAGAGGTGTAAGAACAGTAGTGATTTGTAGTTTCTCTGATATTAACTGGTTGTACTTATAAGAGTATATTATATGTGCTCTGATATTAAGAGAAACATCCCTGATGGACTGGGCTGCATCCATAATACTGTAATTTCTTGTAATTGTGAGGTGGGCCACCAAGAGCGATGGACTGAAACCCTGTGACATTGGAGATTGACGCCACATACAGCAGTGACCACACCAATACTCGCAGTGGGGTGAACTCACGTGATTTTTTTTTGCAGTGTTGAAAAAGTCCAGAACCACATGGGGGTGCAGTCCCTTGCCATCAGAATGCATGTGCAATGACACTGGCGATCTCGGGTTTGTCCCAGCAGCTTAGTCCTGGTCTTCGAAGCAGGACGCATGGCAATCTCAGGCTTCTTTCTACAGTTTACCCTTGCCTCGAGAGGAGGTGCTGGCAGTACAGATTTCTTCCTGGCAGCTCAGCCTTGGTCATGGAGAGGCCACACTGTTCATTATGACAGTCGCCGGCAGTCACCTAAAAATAGCATAAGTGGGACAGACCTTTAAGGGTAAAATGCTGAGGCTCTATAAGGTGCTGGTCAGGCTGCATTTGGAATATTACGAGAAATATTGGGCACCGTATCTGAGGAAGAATGTGCTGGCTCTGAAAAGGGTCCAGAGAAGGCTTACAAAATTGATCCTTGGAATGAGTAGGTTAACATATGATGGGCGTTTGATGGCACTGGGCCTATATTCACTGGAGTTTGGAAGAATGAGGAGGGACCTCATTGAAACATAGAATAGTGAAAGGCTTGGATAGAGTTGGCGTGGAGGGGATATTTCCACTAGTGGAAGAATCTAGGACTAGAGGTTCTTAGCCTCAGAATTAAAGGACGTTACGTTAGGAAGGAGATGAGATGGAATTTTTTTAGTCAGAGGGTGTTGAATCTGTGGAATTATTTGCCACAAAATGCTGTGGAGGCTAAGTCAGTGGAATTATTTGCCACAGAAGGCTGTGGAGGGTGTCAGTGGATATTTTTAAGGCAAAGAGAGAGATTCGTGACTAGTACAGGTGTCTGAGGTTATGGGGAGAAGGCAGGAGAATGGGGTGAGGAGGGAGAGATAGATCAGCCATGATTGAATGTCGGAGTAGACGATGGGCCGAAAGGACTAATTCGACTCCTATCCTTTATGATCTTATGATCCATAGTCAGGACCAAACGCATGTCCCTGGTGCAGTAAGGCAGCAGCTCTATCGAAGGTGTTCAGAGCGACATCCAAGGGAGAGGGTGCTGTCACACCACCAAATTAGACATTAAAACAAAACCTGTGCATCATATCACTAAACATGGGTGTCCTTCCCAGAATCCCGATCAATCGCTATTCTACAGTCATATTAAGTTAAAAGTTTATTCCTTCACCTTGAAGATTGGTGTGTCTTGCTGTGTGTCACATTGGCTGTGGCTTTTCCTGCATTGCAATCATTACAGCTCAGCAATGCCTCATTGGCTGTAAAGTGCTCTGGGTATTGTAAAGTTCCAAAATATGCGAATAAATACGAGTCTTTTTTTGTGTCTCTTCCAATTCTGGCTCAATTAAATAGAAATGTGCTTAAATATCACATAACAAATCTGATTTTTTTTTACCATTAAGATCCAGTAAATGCTTTAGACAAAATGTTCTTCACATTAGATAAAATATTCTGGTGCAGTTTTAATTTCTCCATTCAACTACGAAGAACCACAACGACTTCTGAATCATTACCATAATTTGAAAACAATATGTATTTCCCATCAGTAAAAATATGTTAACAAATTCAACATCTGCACACTGAAGCCAAACCACAAATCTAGCCCTCTGCCTTTGAAATGTTCGACTTACCCTTTCTTTCATTATGACCTTTTCCAGAACTGCTACATTCTGAGATCTCTGCATTATCCAATTCTGACCTCTATTACTCCCTGATTTTAATTGCTCCATTGTTGCAATTGAACATCAACCTTACCCTTTGGAACTGTTGCATGTCCTAACCATTATTTAAGATGTCCCTAAAGATCTCTCTCTCTGATTATGCTGCTGAACACTTGCTCTAACATTTTGAAGTAAAAGCAGCATGGATATAGGGCTACAAAGTGCTGGAGTAATTCAGCAGATCAGGCAGCATCTCTGGAGAACATGGATAGGTGACATTCCTCCAGACATGACATGAAATGACACCTATTCATGTCCTCCAGGGACACAGCCTGATCGACTGAGTTACTCCAGCACTTTGTGTCCTTTTGTGTACTAACCAGTATATTCAGTTCTTTGTTTCTACATCCAGATCCTGCATTAACACACAGATTATATTATGAAAGCATAGTGGGACACATGATATTTCTTGCCTAACAATAAGTGGGACCTGTTTTGTGCAATAGAACACAGAGTAGCACAGTGGCACAGTTTGAAGAATCACCGCCCACAGGTCCAATAATCCAGGTTCACTTCTGACCTCTGGTGTTGGCCATGTGGAGTTTGCATGTACTCTCTGTGACAGCATGGGTTTCTTATTCCCCCCCCACCACACACCCCCACATGTGGATCAGTAGGTTAATTGGACATAATAACTTGCTAAAGTGGGGGACATTTACAGACTTATACAGTTGTAGAATCTCAGAGGAATTCATGGGAATTTAAAAAAAAGGGAGAATTAGTGTAAATGAGTGCTGGGTGGTAACATGGCCTCAGTGGGTCAAAAGGTCTTTTTCTAGGCAGTGTGGGATACTCTGTGAGAATGTGATAATTGGAAATGACTTGTCTGCTGCTGGTCCCATCGCCATGGTAACCAATAACTCAGCTGTACAAAGGGATGCCTCAGGTAATGAGATCACCAGTCATCGGCTAAAGGCAAGGGTTTGCAAGGCATTAGATGATAAGTCAGGACACGTGGTATGAGAAGTAGCTGTACTTTTTTGTCTGGGATTGGTCAAGAAGTGATACCTAAACATCTATATTTCTCTGGAAACTGAAATAAAAATGCTATGCCTTATACAGGGAGAGAGAGGAGGATAGAGAGATGGGAAGAGAGGGGAGAGAGGAGGGAGAGAGAAGGGAGAGAGAGAGGGGAGAGAGAGGATAGAGAGAGGAGAGAGAGAGGGAAGAGAGAGAGAGGAGAGAGAGAGAGGAGAGAGAGAGAGAGAGAGAGAGAGAGAGAGAGAGAGAGAGGAGAGAGAGAGAGAGAGAGAGAGAGAGAGAGAGAGAGAGAGAGAGAGAGAGAGAGAGAGAGAGAGAGAGAGAGAGAGAGAGAGAGAGAGAGAGAGAGAGAGAGAGAGAGAGAGAGAGAGAGAGAGAGAGAGAGAGAGAGAGAGAGAGAGAGAGAGAGAGAGAGAGAGAGAACACTATAGTCAGGTGAACAGACCTATTTCCTCTCTCTCTCACTCTTTCTCTAAGTCCCTTGCTTCTTGAAGTGAAGGATAAATTCAATAATTTTGTTTTTGTTTGACATATTTTACCTGAGAACAGATTATCTTGCTGCTCAACAATCTCCTTATGTTGCTCAATGTCAAATTATTTTCTAACATGTTTTTACTATATCAATAGTGCTAAATATGAGGTGCATCGACTCTCTTCATCTTATTACAATGTATTAGTTGTACTGCACTGCAGCATCATACAGAGAGCTCTGGTTCTCAATATAGATTTCTTCCTTCCAGCTTGTGAACTGGGAAATGAAAGGCCAGACACACTGTAGATGGCACACTGGTGCAGCTCATGAAGCTGCTGCCTCAATCTAGACGGGTGCCAAGTGTGTAGAGTTTGCATGAGCCCTTTAATCTTGTGGCTTTCCTTTGGGTGCTCTGGTTGTCTACCGCAGCCCAAAGATGTTTAGTTTAGTTTAGTTTAGTTTGGAGATACAGCATGGAAACCGGCCCTTCGGTCCACTAAGTCCACACCGACCATCAAACACTAGTTCATGCTTTGGAAAGAGCTGCAGATGCTGGTGTAAATCGAACGAAGGGACAAAATGCTGGAGTAACTCAGTGGGACAGGCAGCATCTCTGGAGAGAAGGAATAGGTAACGTTTCGGGCCGAGACCCTTCTTCAGGCTGATGTCAGGGGAGTGGGCAGGACAGAGATAGAATGTAGTCGGAGACAGTAAGACTGGTGGGAGAATTGGGAAGGTGGAGGGGATGGAGAGAAAGGGAAACCAAGGGCTATTTGAAGTTGGAGAAGTCAATGTTCCTAAAGCTGGGGTGTAAGCTACCCAAGCAAAATAAAAGGTGCTTCCCTCCAAATTGCATTGGGCCTCACTCTGACAATGGAGGAGGCCCAGGACAGAAAGGTCAGATTGGGAATGGGAAGAGGAGTTAAAGTTTTGAACCTGCGCTTGGTCTCGCTGATGTACAGAAGTTGACATCTGGAACAGCGAACACAGTAGATGAGGTTGGAGGAGGTGCAAGTGAACCTCTGCCTCACCTGAATAGACTCTTGGGGTACTTGATTGGAGCTGAGGGGGAAGGTAAAGGGACAGGTGTTGCATCTCCTGTGGATTGCAGGGGAAAGTACCTGGGGAGGGGCGGTTTGGGTGGGAAGGGATGAGTTGACCTCGGAGTTGCGGAGGGAACGGTCTCTGCGGAAAGCAGAAAGGGGTGGAGATAGGATGATGTGTGATCCCGTTGGAGGTGGAAAAAGTGTTGGAGGATTATATGCTATCTATAGCTAGTATATAACTAGTAAACATTGGTTCATGCTAGTTCTATGTTATCTCGGTTTCTCATCTACTCGCTACACACTGGGGGCATTTACAGTGATCAGTTAGCATACAAACCTGCATGTCTTTGGAATATGTGTGGGAACCGGAGCAACCGGAGGTAACATATGTGGTCAAAAGGAAACTGTGCACAGACAGCACCCAGGGTCAGGACCAAACCCAGGTCTCTGTCGCTGTGAGGCAGCAACTCTACCAGCTACACCACTGTGCCGCCCTGTGTGGGTTAATGCGTTATTTGAAGGATAAGTTCTGTCTTTGTATCGAGATGAGTAATAAAATTCAGAAGTTGAGTGTGGAGTGAATGATATTGAATTAGCGTAGGATTAGTGTATATGGATGGTTCATGGCTGGTGTCAGTTTAATGGGTTGAGGGACTGCTTCTATTCTTTGTGGCTTTATGACACTAATGGCTAGCAAGATGCATGAATATAAACAGTAAATTTGTGACAAATTCAGACAGAGCATGCAGAGGGGTGTTTTATTCAAAACATACTGATGTGTAGCATCTTCCTTCCCTTGTACTGTTACCATTTGTTAATGATTGCATTGAGCTAGTCTAATCATTACTGGTTTTCTGTTTTCTTGCCATGAAATAAAGATAGACTTGGATTAACTTGGAATGTTTCATGACCCCAGGATATCCCTAAGAGCTCTGCAATCAATTGAGTTGTTTGAAATGTAGTCACTCTAATAATGTAGGAAATATAACCACCAATCCTCCCACCCCAAATTTCCGCAAATAATAATGACCAGATAATCTGATTTAATGTAATTGCCAGAGGGATAAACAACAGCCAAGGCACTGGATATAATCCCTGGTTTTCTCCAACTTAAGCCATCAACCCTTTTGCTTCCACTTTGTGGATGGGCAGGGGCTCAGGGTAACACCTGAGCAGAAAGCCATCGTCTCTTTCTGCTTAGTACATTATAAGGTCATAAGGAGCAGAATTATGCCATTTGGATCCTCAAGTCTATTCCACCATTCAATCATGGCTAATCTATCTTTCCCTCTCAACCCCATTCTCCTGCCTTCGCCCCAAAACCCCTGAAACCCTGACTAATCAAGAATATGTCATCTCCGCCTTAAAAATATCCATTGACCTGGCCTTCACAAATTCATTGCCACAGCCACGTCTGTGGCAATGAATTCCATCAGGACTGCACTGGGCTGTCTGCCTCAATTTTAATACTCTGGATATGTCTCTGGAGAGGGGCAGGAAACCATAATGCTCTGATTCAAATGGAAGAGGCCTATCTACTCAAACATGCTAAAACAATCAATAACTGTCGATAAGGTTCCACAGGGTAGGCAGCTCTAGAAAGTTAGATTGCAAGGGATCCAGGAAGAGTTAGCCAACTATATGAACAATTAGGTTCATGGAAGGAAAGAAGGAAGAATTGGTTCCATGGATAGGACAGGTTTGGAGGGATATGGACCAAATGTGGGCAGGTGAGACTAGTGTAGCTGGGACAAGTTAGCCAGTTGTGGGCGTAGGGCCAAAGGGCCTGTTTCCACACTGTATCACTTTATGACTCCATGATTCTAGAGGGTGATGGTGTTAGTTTGTTTTTCAGACTGGAAGCCTGTGACTAGTGGTGTGCCTCAGGGATCAGTGCTGGGCCCATTGGTTTTTGGGATTTATATCAACGATTTGGATGAGAATGTACAAGGCATGATTGGAAAGTTTACAGATGATACGAAAATGGGTGATATTGTAGACAGTGAAAATAGTTATAAAAAATTACAGCATCTTGATCATTTGGCACGTGGGCGGATTAATGGTTGATGGAGTTTTAAGTTTTAATGCAGATAAGTAGAGGTGTTGCATATTGGGAAGTCAAACCAGGGCAGAACCTTCACAATGAATGACAGGGCCCTAGGGAGTGCTGTAGATCTAGGAGTGCGGGTATACTGTTCCCTGAAAATGGCGTCAGAGGTAGATACTGTAGAGTTGTCAAAAAGGCTTTCGACATATTGGCCTTCATCTGGCAGGGTACTGAGAATAGAACTTGAGATGTTATGTTATCCCTCTTAAATAGTTGTGCAAGATGTTGGTGATGCCACATAAGATCCCCTCTCAAATCTGAGAGAGTATAAACCAAGGGTTCCAGTTTTCATAAGACAGTCCTGACAAGGGTCTGGTGAACCTTCTCTGCAGTCTATAGGCAATAAGGATTTGGAGACCAAAACTGTACGCAATACTCCAGGTGTGGTCTCATAAGACCCTGTACAACTGCAGTAGAACAGCTCCTATAACTTTATTGGCCTTCAAGGCAGGGTATGAGAATAGAACTTTGTTATGTTATAGTTGGAAGATTGTGGGTGATGCCACACTGAGAGTATTGGGTTCAGTTTTTGTCAAGGGTTCAGTATAGGAAGGATGTTATCAAGCTGGATAGTGTGCAGGGTAACTTTCCAAGGATTTTTGCAAGGACTTGTGGGTTTGAGCAGTAGGGAGAGGTTGGGCAGACATGGACTTTATTCCGTGGAGGGCAGGAGGCTAAGGGGTGATTTTATACAGGTGTATAAGTTCATGAGTGGAGTAGATAGGGTGAATGTCCAATCTTTTAACCAGAGTAGGGGAATAAGAACCAGAGATCATAGGTGTAAGGTGAAAGGGGAAAGATTCCTTGTGAACCTGAGGGGCAACATTTTCACACAGAGGGTATTGGGTGTGTGGAACGAGCTACCGGAGGAGGTAGTTCAGGCAGGCATAACAACATTTATAAGAGATTTGGGAAGTATATGGATAGGAAAGGTTTAGATGGATATGGGCCAAATACAGGTAGGTGGGACCAGCATAGATGGGACATATTGATTGGCTTGGGCAAGTTGTGCCGTTGGGTGTGTTTCTGTGCTATGTGATTCAATAATGATTTTCTTTTTACCAGAGACTTCCACAGGTTGCTTGAAAAAGATTATAGCTCAAGGAAATAAATATTTAGTTCAGAATTAAAGCATTTAAGTTACACTCTTGTGTAAGTATTGAGCAATATGGTTTTACTTTGGGAGTTCAGAATCCAATTGAAGAAACACTTTCACACAGTATCTCCAATAGATGAGGATTCAGAACTAGGGCATGGGCTCAAATCTGGGCTGTGTGAAATGATTTTTGATTGTTCAAGTATACTGTAGGTGATACTACTGTGGAGCAGACTGACAAATAAAGCAATGGGGGCTGATTGTATCACCAAAGCCATTAGACTTGGATATGTGCCTGGCAAAAGAGATTAATTATAAGGACTTGAGAAGTATTTGTTCCCTTGACAGTGAAATGAGCAGATGGACTAGAAACATTATTCCAGTCCTGTACAATTCTATGTTCCTTTGCAATAAGAAATGTAATACTCCAAGAGGACTTTTTATTCCAGATTACAGAATTAAAAGACCTTTCAAATCGGCAACTTCACAGACGATTACATTTTATGTACAAGCAGTTTTATCTACTCTAATCCTATTGAACGTCCATTAAGCATATGCAGCCGTAAGTAATTAATTTTTAAAGATCGTCCTGTGAATTGGTTCCAAGAAAACAAAGAAGAATTCCAAAGAAGTTAGAGCCAATTCATCAGTGGACTACATAAAAAAAAGAGCTGGGACCACGCATGTGATTCCTTTAAGGTTCTTTCAAAGGAGGTAAAGTAAGAACTGACTTTCTCCTCCCACTATCAATGTCAAACATTTTACCAAGGTAAAACAACAGATTCACTTGAATTTCTTGCGATTTTATGGACTGAATTTACAGATCACCATATAATCTCCTCTTCATCAGGGAAACCAAATGGAGGATGGGTTTTCTGGGGCCCTTCATTTGTGAGGTATCAGTCACTTTAATTCTCCACCCTGTTTCAACTCTATACTAATGACTCCTATTCTAATGAAGCTCAATATAAGCTTGAGGAAGCATATATAACTCATTATTTGGCTAAACAATCTACACTGATTTCAATTTCAGATGATGATTTCAGACAATTTCAGATGATGATTTTAGACAATTCCCATGTCCATCTTTATTTTGTTCACATTAACTTTCCCTTTTACCTTACACTATCACCTCTTGTATTATTTACCCTCTTCTGTGTTCCACCCTAGAGCAATTTGTTTTTCCTGCATTCTCCTACTTTTTTGGACTTTTATTTCCAATCTTTTCAGTTCAGGTGGGGAGTTGTGAAGCAGAAATAGAGACTCAAGAGATTGCAGATGGTGGAATCTGGAGCAAAAAACAAACTGCTAAAGAAACTCAACAGATCAAGCAGCATCTGTGGAGGCAAAGGGATGGAAAAGGTTTCCAGTCAGAGTAATGAATTAAATTCAGATCCATTTGTCTCCATTGATGCTGCTTAATCTGCTGAGTTCCTACAGCAGGCACTCAGAGTCTGAAGAAGAGTTTTGACCCGAAACATTGCCTATCCATGTCCTCCAGAGATGCTGCCTGGCATACTGAATACCACCAGTAGTTTGTTTTTTTGTTAAGAAAAAATATAAGTTCTCATTCACTCTCAACTGTAGCAGCTTAACCTGTTGAATCTTTCCAACATCATTTGTTTAGTTTAGTTCAGAGATACAGTGTGCAAACAGGCCCTTCAGTCCACCAAGTCCATGCCGATCACTGATCACCCATTTGCACATATTCCATCTTATCCCTGTTCGTATCCTGCATATTAGGGGCAATTTATAGAAGCCAATCAATCTACAAACCTGTGTGTCTTTGGGATGTGGGAGGAAACCGGAGCACCCAAAGAAAACCCACACACACAACCTCTGTACTGACAGCACCTATTGTCAGAATTGAACCCGGGTCTCTGGCACTGTAAGGCTGCAACTGTATAGCTGCACCACAGTGCCGCAATGATAAACTAATCTTAGTTTATTGTATTGCATTGCATATTTGTTGTTTAATGTACGATATTATTGTTGTTATTGTTGCTATAGTTAATGATATATAACTACTAATTTTATTATTGTTGTTGTTTATAAGATTTTTATGAGTCAATCAAACTCACATTTATTTTAGTTTCTACTAGGAGCATATTTTGAGTAGCGCAGAAAGTCCTACATAGATACATAGATACATAGACAATAGGTGCAGGAATAAGCCATTCGGCCCTTCGAGCCATTCAATGTGATCATGGCTGATCATCCACAATCAGTATCCCATTCCTGCCATCGCCTCATACCCTGCTAGCCATAAGAGCTCTATCTAACTCTCTTTTGAACGCATGCCGTGAATCGGCCTCCACTTCTGAGGCAGAGAATTCCACGAATATTTCCTCATCTCAGTTGTAAATGGCCTACCCCTTATTCTTAAACTGTGCCCCCTGGTTCTGGACATCCCAAACATCCGGAACATGCTTCCTGCATCTAGCGTGTCAAATCCCTTAATAATTTTATATGTTTCTATAAGAAATCCTCTCATACTTCTAAATTCTAGTGAATACAAGCCCAGTCACTCCATTCTTTCATCATATGACAGTCCTGCCATCCAGGGAATTAACCTCATGCACCCTCAATAGCAAGAATGTCGTTCCTCAAATTAGGAGACCAAAACTGCACACAATATTCCAGATGTGGTCTCACCAGGGCCCTGTATATCTGCAGAAGGATCTCTTTGCTCCTATGCTCCTCTCATTATGGAGGCCAACATGCCATTAGCTTTCTTCACTGCCTGTTGTGCTTACTTTCAGTGACTGATGTACTAGGACACACAGGTCTTGTTGCACTTCCCCTTTTCCTAACCTGACACAATTCAGATAATAACCCGTTCTTGCCTTCAAAGAGGATAACCTCGCAAAGTGGATAACATCAGCAATGCATCTGCCCACTCAGCCAACCTGTCCAAGTCACTCTGCATCCTCACAGCGTCCTCTTCACTGTTCACACTGCACCCAGCTTTGTGTCATCTGCAAATTTGCTAATGTTACTTTTAATTCCTTCATCTAAATCCTTAATGTATATTGTAAATAGCTGCGTTCCCAGCACCAAGCCTTGCGGCATCCCGCTAGTCACTGGCTGCCATTCAAAAAGGAACCCGTTAATCCCTACTCTTTTTTTCCTGTCTGCCGACCAATGTCTATCCATGTCAATACCCTACCCTCAATACCATGTGCTCTAATTTTGCCCACTAATCTCTTGTGTGGGACCTTGTTAAAGGCTTTCTGAAAATCCAGGTACGCTACATCCACTGGCTCTCCCTTGTCCATTTTCCTATTTACATCCTCAAAAAATTCCAGAAGATTTATCAAGCATGATCTCCCCTTCGTAAATCCATGCTGACTTGGACCGATCCTGTTACTGCTATCCAAATACGCCGCTATTTTTTTACATCTTTGATAATTGACTCTAGCATCTTTCCCACCACCATCTTTCCCACCACCACTACTCAAGTCCTGTGCTACGCAGCTAGCTCCAGTGCTCACTACATTATTCAACCTCTCCCTGGACAAGTCCGTGGTCCCTGCCTGCTTCAAAAAATCCATCATGGTACCAGTACCAAAAAATGCCTCCCCAGCCTGCCTGAATGACTACCGTCCGGTGGCCCTTACCTCGGTAGTCATGAAATGCTTTGAGAGGCTGGTGAAGAATCACATCTGCGCCTTCCTCCCTCGGAACATGGACCCGTTGCAGTTTGCATACCGTCCGAACAGGTCCACGGACGATGCGGTCTCCCAGGTCTTGCACACCGCTCTCTCCCATCTGGACAGCCAGAAGGGGGGCTACGTGAGGATGCTGTTCATAGACTACAGTTCAGCCTTCAACACGATAGTCCCCACCAGACTGGCCGGAAGCTACTGGAATTGGGGCTCAACACCTCCCTGTGTGCCTGGGTCCTGGACTTTCTCACCGCCAGGCCCCAGGTAGTCAAGATGGGAGGGAATACATCGAAGTCCCTCACCCTGAGCACAGGATCGCCCCAGGGTTGCGTCCTCAGCCCCCTATTGTACTCCCTGTACACACATGACTGTGTGGCTAGGTTCAGCTCCAATTCAATAATTAAGTTTGCTGATGACACTGTGGTGGTGGGCCTGATCTCAGACAATGATGAGAGGGCCTACCGGGAGGAGGTGGCTGATCTAGCACTCTGGTGCCAGGAGAACAACCTCCTCTTGAACATCAAAAAAACAAAGGAGCTGATCATGGACTTTAGGAGGGCACATCATCCGAGGACGTACACTCCATTGGGTATAAATGGGGATCCTGTGGATAGGGTGAACTGTTTTAAATATCTGGGAGTCCACATCTCTGAGGATATGACATGGTCATCACACGCCTCAGCACTGGTGAGTAAGGCAAGGCAGCGCCTTTACCACCTCAGGCAATTGAGGAAATTCAGAGTGTCTCCGAGGATCCTCCAGTGCTTCTACGCAGCGGCGGTGAAAAGCATCTTGTCCGGAAACATTACCATCTGGTTCGGGAATTGTTCTGCCAAGGACAAGAAGGCTCTGCAGAGAATATTGCATTCGTCCGAAATCACTGAGGGAACTTCACTCACCCCCCTGCAGAAACTATACAACAGGAGGTGCAACTCCAGAGCAAACAAAATCATGAGAGACCTCTTCCACCCCTGCAACGGACTGTTCCAGCCGCTACGGTCAGACAAACGCCTCCGTTGCCATGCAGTGAGAACGGAGAGGTTGAGAAGGAGTTTCTTCCCAGAGGCAATTCGGACTGTAAACGCCTTTCTCACCAGGGACTAACTGTACAGAACGTTTTTCCTTCTATTATTTATTATGTAAAATAATATGTGTGTTATGATTGTGTTTATAATTTGTTTGGTTGTTTTGTTGCCATTTTCATTTCACTGCACATCTCATATATGTATGTGACAAATAAACTTGACTTGACTTGACTTGTCAGGCTAACTGGTCTATAATTTCCTGTTTTCACTCTCCATCCGTTCTTGAAAATTGGAATAATATTAGCTACCCTCCAACTATCCATGTGTACTACGCACATGACTGCATGTTGAGGTACCTTCCACTGTGATTGCCTGTGAAGAAAAGTAAAGAAAGCCAACCGTAGCCTGATTATTACCCATAGCTCAGAGTGATTGGAATAATCAAAGGCACAAACGTAGAACTAAATTAGTATTTTGCACCTGAGTATTATCGTCTTATTGCTGAGGTAGCATCATTTAATTGACATTATCATCCCCAATTAATTAAACATTTACTGACTCCAAATAAGATCCATACAAATCTGTAGACAGGGGCAGATTACCAGTCAAAATTCTGATAATAAGTTTTTGTTTTAACCTCCCCTCAGTATGGTGTGGGGGAAGGATGACTTATGTTTTCTCCTATCTGGTGAGATGAGTTGATTGTAGCAGGGGAAAGGTTTGTAAAGCTGTCTGAATTAAGAGCTAATGTTTGCCATGAACATCCACCCCATAATGTCATTAAAAAAGACAAAATCCACCCTAATCAAAATCTCCCTTACATCCTAAATCCCCACCCTACCTCCCCTAACTCTTCCATTAGCATCACTGATCCTTTATCCCCTTCATATCCCATGTGCAAATTGTCAGCTGCTCTTTGTCACTAAAATCAAATGGGCATTTAAGAGCTTGCCTTCCCAAACTCTCTCCTACTGACTTCCCAGCTTCCTGAATTTGGCAGTGTCAAAATGTCTGAAGTTTGGTTTTGAGGGAGTTTAGTTTCTGAAGTTGAAGATGTTAATTTCAGCTGCAATAGTTTACATGTTTTGTTATTTTATGATTCAAGCCATTCAGTCCATCCGCACATTGATTCAGAGCATTCGCATGAGTTCCATTCTTCCACTTATTGTCCTGCACATGCTTCTCAATTCCCCCTAATTCTTACACCATTCACTTACTTCAAGGACAATGTACACCAGCCCAGTAAATTTCCAGTGTGTCTTTGGGATGTATTAGTAAACTCAATGCTCCAGGGCAAACCCACATGGCATCACTATGCTGCCCCAAAACAAGTATGTCTGGAAGAAAGTACAATGGTTCTCAGTCATTCATGTTCAATTCGTGTCGAAGAATGGCCCAAATCGCTTTCAGTACTTACAGATGTGAAAATCAATGGAGCACACATTCAATTGCATTGATTAAAACTGGATGGATGTGTGAACATTCCATCTCATCTGCAATCAAGTAGCGATTCCAGATCATTATGATTCAGATGATAAATTAGACTGGTCTAAACATCTGAGGTTCAGCGGTGGTAGGGCAGCAGGATTAGTATACGGTGACAAAGGCACAGCTAATACAACTGCAATTTCATGCTCAAGGGATCGGATTGCATTTTCCAGCACTATCTGTGTGGAGTTTGTGCGTTCTTCACACCCTGGTTCTGCCGTATGTGGCAGCTCTGGTGGCAGCTGCAGAAGGTGAGGGAGAAAGTTGTTCTGTGAATGGACTGTGCCCTCGGATAGTGCCCAAAAGTGCCGCAATGGACTTGGGAAGTTGGACATAATTACCTTGTCGAAAGAAGCAGAGAGATGGCAGCTAGAGGTAACGGATGGTGCGTTTGCGATGATCTAGAGACATGATATTGGTGGAGGCGACCTTAAGAGCCCAACAGCAGCTGGGTGAATGAGTGAATAGCGCGCAGCCTACTGTGGATACACGGAGTGGTGGTGGAAGGACACAAAGGCGTCACATTGGGTCAGGTCGATCAGTACTTCATCGATCCAGTGCCACCAGGACAATGGGTCATCAAGCGAGAAATATACTTACTTCTAAAGGAAGAACACTGATGTACCTTCTTGTGCATGGTAACTTCAGTCACCAAAGCAGACATCAGAAGATCCTTCAGGTGGGAGAACCCTTGGAAGGTATTTGGCCCTGATGAACCTGGTCATGGCCTTAAAACCTGCGCGAACCAACTGGATAATGTATTTGCAGCCATCTTTAACCTCTCCTTACAAAGGTCTGAGGTTCCCATGTGCTTTAAAAGGGCATCAATAATACTGATGCCCAAGAAGACTAAGGAGATGAAATGCTTTAAATGAAACATCTGTGATGAAATGCTTTAAATGGTTGGTTATGGCACATTTATAACTCCTACTTTAGTAAGGATCTGGAACCATTACTATTTGGCTACCTCCACAATAGGTCAACAGGGGATGCTGTCACATTGACTCTCCACTATACACTGGACCACTTGGACAATAACACACAAGTTATTCATCGACTCGAGCTCGCTGTTCAAAACCATCATCCTCTCTAAACTTGTTATCATGGAACTGGGTCTCTGCTCATCCCTATACAACTGAATCCTTGAATTCCTCATCAGTACACCATAATCAGCATGAATTGGCAACAACACTGCATCCTCTCTAACCATCAACACAAGAGCACCTCATGGCTATGTGTTCAGTCTCCTGCTCTGCTCACTCTATACCCATGATTATGTAACCACACTGCCAATGCCATGTATAAATTCACCAACATTGCAACCATTGTTGGATGAATAACAGGTTATGATGAATCAGAGTATAGGAGGAATGCTGTCAAAATATACCATGGGACATAGATCAATTACAGGTATGGGCAAATAAATTGCATATCGAGTTTAGTCCAAGCAAGTGTGATGTGTGCTATTTGGAAGTTTGAATGTAAGGGGAAAGTCGAGACTTAATGCCCAGACCCTTAACAGCATAGATGTACGGAGGGATCTTAGGGTCCTAGTTCATAGCTCCCTGAAAATGGCAACACAAATAGTGTTAAAAAAAAGCTGTATGGTAAGCTTACCTTCATCAATCAGGGCATTGAGTATAAGAGTCAGGACATCATGTTGTAACTGTGTAAACATTTGGTTATGCAGTATTTGAAGTATTGTGTGCAGTTCTTGTCGCCCCATTACAGGAAGGATGTGGAGGCTTCGAAGAGGATGCAGAAGAGGTTTACCAAAAGCCTGCCTGATTAGATTGTATTATCTGTAAGGATAGATGGGATAAACTTGGATTATTTTATCTGGAGCATCAGCTGAGGGGGTAGGAGTGTATAAAATTATAAAACTGCCATGAGACTGTCAGGACCTTTTTCCCCAGGGTAGAAATGTCAAAGACGAGAAGGATCTGTTTTAAGATCAGGGGGAAAGTTTAAAGATGTGTGGGGCATGTTTTTTTACACAGAGTGGTGGATGCTGATAATGCACTGCCAGGGGTGGTGGTGGAAGCAGATGCAATAGTGGTGTTTAACAGTCTTTTAGATTGGCACATGCAGGAAATGGAGTGATGTGGATCACATGCAAGCAAAGGGGATCACCTCACCAAAGGATCTGTTCCAATGTTGCACTGTTCTATGTAGTGTGGAAAAGCAAAAGGAACCTCTGGAGTGTTCTAATTGCTTTCGACCTTAAATCCTCACAATGGCCCTAAAGAAAATCTGCTGGGTAGTCAGATCCACACCACCCGGTGTTTGCAAGCAGCAGGCACAGAAGGGGGGGGTCAATAATGGTCACAGCCGTGGTGATGGGAAATGGAAATAGTATCTGGACAGGTCAGGGAAACACAAAGGCTCTCCTGAAGAAGTCATGTTGGACAGAATACCTTCCATGTACATAGTGGTAGTATTTCTCCTTTGGTAAACTTAGAATCATTGAAGCAAATTAAGACAATTTTAATAAGCATTTCATACTCTCCTGTTTTTCTCCACTTACAAATCCATGTCAATTTGCAATTTGCCATAAATCAAATCTGTCATGAATCAACACAATCATAGTTTCAAAATGTTAATTAATTAAAAGTAAATTTCTTCTACATCCTGGTGTAATTTGGGTAAAGGGGATAAAAATAGGTTAAAACACAGGATAAACTTTTTAAATCCCCATGTTAGGCAATACCTTGGTGGAACCAAATTTTAATGTATGGCACATGGCCCTTTACAATAAAGTGCAGAAGTGTTTTTTGTTCAGAGTCGGGGGAATAGTTCTTTTTTTTTTAAACATATGTAACATTCAAAACATTTTAAGACAATAGACATGATTATTTTGTGCACAGAAGATTCATTTTGGAACCTCTTTCAGATAATCCATATGTGCTCATTTAATAACAGCCATGCTGATTAATCCACCAGAGGATGTTTTGTGGCAGGGCAATCTTTGGCACAATTTCTTCAAAGCTAGAGCAAATAAACTCAGTATGTAGAACTGCATATAACACATTCTGCACTAGAACACCTAGCAGAATATTTGGCACCAAATGTGCTGATATAAATCTAACTGCACCAAGCAAAAACCCAGTGTCATCCGGTGAGCCACACTATAATAAAAAATGGCAAAGCAATGAAGTTGAATCCACAACCTCAACCTGGACAGCTCACTAGTAGCTGGCCAAGTGCTAGGCTTCAGTTTAATGAATGAATGATGAATGAATGAATGATTAAATGAATGCATGAATAAATGAATGCATGATACTTTATTGGCACAATGTAACAACACAATGATATTCTTTGATTTGCACACCCAAGGTATGCAGAGTTGCCACATAAAGGTGCCGAGAAAGTTGCAAAGTATCCCGGGCAGGGTCCTCCTTTGTTCTCCCCCCACACACACCCACGGTGGCACGGTAGAGTTGCTGCCTTAAGGGGCTGTTGCACTGCGGCGACCTAATCTGCGCGTTAAGAAGAGTGCCTTCGACCTTCAAGCTCGAGGGCACTTGCCTGGAAAACCTTGAGCTGGATCAACCGTCCGCATAGAAACCACGAGCTGGATCGACCACAGACACAGACACAGACACAGACACAGACACAGACACAGACACAGACACAGACACAGACACACAGGCAGCGCGACCTCTGCACTCACTGGAAATTACGCAATCAGCGTGACATGTCCACTAAGCGGAAGTCATGAAATGACCGGGACTTTTGAACCAAACACAGTCAAACCTAATAAAGCATTGCAGTTTCAAGCACGGGCAGGTCAGCAGGCCAAACAACTCATGGCATTGTCATTAAGGGCTAACAAATCATTTATTGCAAGTACATTGCAGATTCACAGTTCAATTGATTCACAGCTTAGAATGGGAGTCGTGGCCTTTCCCTCGCAATCTTGCAGAGTGACTGAGTCACATCCAGGCATCCGGGATTTTATAGTCCTGCCCCCCCCCCCCCCCCCCCCCCCCCCCCCCCCCCCCCGAAAGTGGCATTACCTTCATCGCGGTGATTGACAGGCGAGAGGATCTCAAGGTTTTTATTTTTAATCAATGCAAAAAATCCTTGGGGCCCATTCAGTGGAGGACTGTGAGTAAGATGGCCAAAAATCATAGCAATATATGGTAGCCTTTTTTCTAAAAAACAATATGCAGCACAGACAGGAAGTAGTCAAGATGAGATTTTAATTATATAGATATTAAAGTTTAGCGAGCATTTTACCTACCGGTTGGTTTTCCGTGGTCCTGAAAACTCCAATGAGCCAATTAAAATGCCCGGTCAGCGAAGCAGATTGCATACGGCTGCTCTCGACTGCCTGTGACTAAATAGCTACCCCACTCCACTAGACTACGAGTCAAAAAAACCATGCCGACCAAATTTTATTCGTGGAAAGTTTTTCGACGTTGGAAATTTTTTCGCGACCTAGCTGAGGCCACAAGTATTCGGGAACTTCCCTCGAGCATGAGGAGAGTTCCAGTGACCTCATAGGACTCCTAAGACCTCGTGTTGACCATGCTGCGAGTTTAAGTCAAGGGAAAACTCGTCTAAACTCGCAGATTAGGTCGCCGCAGTGGGAAAGGCCCTTAGTCTGTCTTTTCACCTTTTTTAGTGTTTTAATTATTTTTATTTTGCAGGTCTAGACTTTTTATGTGGGGCTGGGGGAGTGGGGGGGAGGGGGGGGGGGGGGGAGGGAAGGGGGGAAACTGTACTTTCTCAGTCCTACCTGGTCGGAGATGCAGCTTTCCTCCGAGTCGCATCTTCGCCATCTCCGTGCGGCCTACCAGCGAGACTGGAGCGGCATTTCCTGCCGGGTCCGGCCGGGACTACAGCATCGGCAGCGGCAAGATGCCGAGGCACCATCGTGGAGTGGGCAATGCCTTACCCGGGTCGCCATGTGGGGCTCCGGAGGGCTGAAGACCGCCGACTGGAACAGCGCGGAGCTGTGGCTGCAGGTGTCCTGCCACGGGCGGTGCTGATTTTGAACACCACGGGGTCTGGGATCTCTCGCCGAGTGTAGGAGTTCCAACTGGCGTGGCCCATGGACTTCTGTGGTCTCCAGGGAGGAAGCGGCCGTTCCAGATGCTCCGATGCCGCTGAAGAGTGTTCTCCCGAAGCCGGAACTCCATCATCCGGCGAGAGGGCCTATAACATCGGGCCGCCGTTGTGTCTGTGGAGGCCTCAAACAGGCCCCAACCTTGGGTGAACCAATGAGGAAGAGGACTGGACTTTTTCGTGCCTTCCCTCACAGTGGAAAATGTTGATTCTGCTGTGGGGGGACGTTCATGTTAATTTCTATAGTGTGTTGTGTCTTTTGTCTTTTTATATTTTATATGGATGAATGGTAATCTGATTTCTTCTCTGTAAAGCACTTTGGCTTCAACGTGATTTGATTTAAAAGTGCTATATAAATAAAAATTACTTACTTACTTACTTACAGAGACCCAGGTTCGATCCTGACTGCAGTTGCTGTGTGTATGGAGTTTGTACCTTCCCCCGTGACATCCGTGGGTTTTCTCCAGGAGCTCCATTTTCTCCTGCACTTAAAGACTTGCAGGTTTGTAGGTTAATTGGCACGGAAAAATTGTAAATCGTCCCTAGAGTGTGTGTTGGATAGTGTTAGTGTGTGGGGAGCACTGGTGGGCTGCAGACTCTTTGGGCCAAAGGGCCTGCTCCAGCATTGTATCTCCAAATTAAACTAAACAGTACATTTTTTAATGAAAGACTATTGTAATTAAAATAAAATAATTTAGCATATACACCATTCAAACTGTTCTGGCCCAGCTGATTTGCAACCAGCAACAAATGCTAACATCACACTAACTGATTTGGAACAAAATGCTGACAATATAGAAAGAGGTTTTGCTCCAGTAATGGGAATTCCAGAAAATGCTTGGGTCAGAAAGAGTATAAAGTAGTTCAGATTTCAGTCCTTAGGTAGAATTAAATATAGAACTGGTTCTTGAAAGAATGACGCCCTCTCATTAGTTATTTAAAATAAAGCAGCACATCTCCCAAAGTGTTACTCATGATAAAAACACCTGATATTTTCTCATTACGGAAATGAGATGCGAAACAGTATGTTTCAATGTATTCCTTTTATGGCGTTTCCAGTGTTTGAGGATTCAAAGTTTGCTTTTTGTCATATATGCACAAAAATATGATGTGCAGTGAATTTCAGAAGTAAGTGACAATGTACATACCTGATTCAGTGGCATGGATGTATCAGATTTCATTTCTGAAATAGACAATAGACAATAAAATAGACAATAGGTGCAGTAAGCCATTTGGCCCTACTAGCCAGCACCGCAATTCACTGTGATCATGGCTGATCATTCACAATCAGTACCCCGTTCCTGCCTTCTCCCCGTATCCCTTCACTCCTCTATCTTTATCTATCTAACTCTCTTGAAAGCCTCTGGAGAATTGGCCTCCACTGCCTTCTGAGGCAGAGAATTCCACAGATTCACAAATGTGTGAAAAAGTTTTTCCTAAGTTTTTCCTAAAATATCCACATTCTTTGACTTTAAATGCACCGATTTTATGTTGAATACAAAGTGCAAATTATATCAGATCGTGCATATAGCCTATGTGACTATGGATGAGATTTTCCCCACAATTTAATTATTGCATATCCCAAGTTAAGTCTTCTTGAGAGTGAAGTTTGCAGATTGGCAGGTGGATTTACATTTCCAGCTCCCTGCCAAGAGAAATCAGCATTAAATTGCTTGGTTCTCTTTCAATCTCCTTTTTATACAGATATGTTTAACACTTCAAAATGTGGCTTCAGAAATATTATAAATTCAGAACTTTATCACAAAAAGACAGGAGAGATTTCTTCTCTTCTGTATGTCTTGAAAATGTGTGTGAATTCTTCAAGGTGTGCAAGAAATAAGCAAGATAGAGAATAATTGCACAAAATGAAAGAGTGTCATGACTAATCTCAAAATATTTTAAATAATTTGAATGCAATAATGAGAACTAATTGCCTTTTTCACTGGGGAATTGCTAATGAGTCCAAATGTGAATGAAATATAAATTAACTTAATGGCTCCCTAAATACCCTTCTTTAAAAACTGTATTGTTGCTGGAATCAATTAGTTCTCATAATGCTGGGCAAGATCCAAAGCTGGGTGGCCGTGTGAGTTGCGAGGAGCTCACCCTATGAGGCTGCAGGGTGACTTGGATAGGTTGGGTGAGTGGGCAGATGCATGACAGATGCAGTATAATGTGGATAAATGTGAGGTTATCCACTTTGGTGGCAAGGATGAGAAGGCAGCAGGGCCGGCCTTAGGAGGTGCGGGGCCCAATTGGGAACTATTTTCCTAGAAATATAAATAAATAATTATAAATGAGTCACGTGTCGTGAGTAATATGACAGTCAGTCGACTTTAAAAAAAATCTTAATCCACGCATGCGCAGATTGTACACCTCTCCGTAAAAATAAAAATAAATAAAGTAACAATTCAATTTGCCCAAGGCTTCTAAATCTCCTTCTTTCTGAATTACTGAACGTGTGGGGGGTGGAGGGTAATGACAGGTGAAAAATGGTGGGAAAAACAGGAGCACACCGGGACAAGTTGAATCAGTTGTCATCTTATTGAATGACTAGTTCAAGGGACCAATTGGGGGGAGAGTTCCTTTCACAGCGTGTGGGGTGTCTAGCCAGGGGTAATGTTGTGGGGAGAGCGGGAGCGTTGAGAAGGAGGGGGTCGGGTTCATGCCAGTAACCACTCACCCACCGTTGCCGCAGTGCTCCGGGCGCGGAGCCACCACATTGTGGCCGGGGAGGGAAGTAGCTCGCGTGGCTACGAGCGGCCACCATCACCGGACAGTGGGACCGACTGCATTCTCAGCGCCTTCTGCTGGCCCGCTCACCTCTGGCAGTGCTCTCCATCTGAACACTGAGGGGACCAGCACAAGAGCAAAGATCATAGAGCGGAGTGAGTCAGCGGGTGATGGATAACCTCACAGTGGGCGGTAGAGCTTACTCCTGTGTCAGCGCGAACAAGGGATCAATTGAGGTTACTCGCACTGACATATGGAGTAAGCTCCACCGCCCACTGTCCTGTTCTCCATCGCCCGCTGACCCGCTCTTGAGCTGGATGCTGGCATGATCCCCGACCGCCTCCTCCTCAACGCTCCTGCCTTCCTCGCAACTTTACCCCTGGATAGACTACCCACACACTGTGAAGGGAACTCTCCCCCTCCCCCCCACAGCAGCGCTGTCCTTTTACAGCCGCTTCCCACTTTACAGCCGCTTCCCATCGGCTGCTGGCAATGAGGGATAGACTTGTCTATCCTCAAGTACAGCAACATCGTTCATGATGTTGCTGAACTGAGGGATAACAAAGTCTATCTTTCTTGGCTACAACCTAACCTTTGGCCTCCAAGATGCAAGTACATTTTCTAGCAATGTTACAAAAATTTGAGATTTTAATATTGAGATTGAGTCTGCAATTTATCCCATCAGATAGAGCACAAAAATAAGTTTAATTTGACACCTAATTCACTTTCATATCTTCAGTATTAAAAAAAGTTATGGCCATTTCGGAACTCTCATTTTCGGAACATCTCATACTCGGAAATTAGCAACATGTTCCCTATTGCTTTTCCATTGACTTAACACAGAAGCTGTGAGGAAAGTCAAACGCCCATAACATTCTTAAAAATTAAGAGAACTGAATGAAATTTTCAGTTATTATAGATTGAAGCATTCTGAAATAAATATTAAAATATCTTACTGGGATGACTTGACATTAAAGCATATAATTAGTTAATTACCTAATTGTAGCTAATTACAAAATTGACCGTTGTGACGTAAACAGTAATAACCACCCGGACTGCCTTGAAAATTCAAAAATGTGATATTCTCAAGATCAGAACTTTAATATTATTGTATTATAT
The DNA here is from genome assembly GCF_028641065.1 of Leucoraja erinaceus. Lineage (NCBI taxonomy): Eukaryota > Metazoa > Chordata > Chondrichthyes > Rajiformes > Rajidae > Leucoraja > Leucoraja erinaceus. The sequence goes on along the minus strand of NC_073379.1, from coordinate 35,541,279 downwards.
GCTGTAATTCTGTAACAGATAGGTAAATAAATTACAATTACTAGCAATAGGCCAGGCCTTTATGGAGAAGATCAGTTACTAGCTGGTACATTGCCATACCATAATCAGTAGCATCATCATACTCCTCAGATTGCAACCAATAAACAACTCTGTACACCTTGTTTTCCCTCAACTTTTCAAAGTTGGCATTGTAAACTACAAGTTTTTGCTCTTCAAACCACGCATGACATGCCTTTCTGTCCACTACTTTCCCATTAACAATGTCCTTTAGATTCAATTTCTTAACAAAACGCTATAAGACCCCCATGAGAAATGTTATCTAACTCTGAAATTGAAGATAAACCAAAGCTGGAGTAGCTCAGCAGGACAGGCAGCACAGTGACTCTGGAGCGAAAACCCTTCCTCAGACTGAACTGAACTCTCGTCAGTTGTGATTGTCTGAAGAAGGGTCTCGACCAGAAACGCAACCCATTCCCCAGAGCCCCTGCCCGTCCCGCTGAGACGTCACAGACAGGGAGTTGAAGTTAGACACAGGGGGATCCACCTTCAACTTCCGAGCCAAACAAAAAACACAGAGTGCTGGAGGAACTCAGCGGGCAAGGCAGCACCCGCGGAGGGAAGCTGGAGTAGCTCATCACTTATCAGGTGACTCTCCCCCCCCCCCTCCCCCTCACCCCCCCATCCCCCCCCAACAGAAAGGAACCGCAGATGCAGCCATCACCCCAAATTGTCTAAGAAGGAATAGCAGATGCTGGAAAATCGAAGGTAGACAAAAATGCTGGAGAAACTCAGCGGGTGAGGCAACATCTATGGAGCAAAGGAAATAGCCAACGTTTCGGGCCGTGTCTGAAGAAGGGTTTCGACCCCGAAATGTTGCCTATTTCATTCGCTCCATAGATGCTGCCTCACCCGCTAAGTTTCTCCAGCATTTTTGTCTACCACAAAACGTCAATGATTCCTGGAATGCCGAGAGAGCTAGAGAGAGACGAGATGGGGAGCAGGAGAGAGAGAGAGAGTGCGTGAGGGAGAGAGGGAGGGAGAGAGCGAAGGACAGAGAGACACAACGTGGGTCGGTAAATAAATTGAATGACTAACCTGCCGCACACCAAGAAGCTCACCAAGAAGAAGCCCTCAATCCTGATGGTGAGTTTTAAGAAATTCTCAATGTGTGATCAATTTGCTTTGTTAAATAAAGATCTACATTCCTCAGTAAATGTAATTGTGTTTTGAACAAGTATTAATGACGCCGCGTGAATTGTATTCAAAGGAACGCAGCGCATTAATACTTGTTTAAAACACAATTACATTTTCTGAGGAATGTGGATCGATGCATTGATGAGACATTGTATAACTACTTGTTAACTATTGGCTGTTAACAAGTCCTACAGTAGTAGTTAACAAATCGTTTGTGTCTGATGTTCGTTTTGTAAAAAAATCCGTATGGCGAATGTTTTAAAAAAGAATCTTTATTTAACAAAGTGAATTTGTATTTCCGTACAAAATACGGAAAATTAACGTGGGGGCCCCCTTTAGGCTCGAGGCCCAATTGGGAGAAATCAGTCCAATCGGCTTAAGGCCAGCCCTGGAAGGCAGATTATTATCTGAATGGTGTCAGATTAGGAAAAGGGGAGATGCAACGAAACCTGGGTGTCCTTGTACATCAGTCACTGAATGTAAGCATGCAGGTACAACAGGAAGGTGAAGAAAGCAAATGGCATGGGTCTTCATAGCAACAGGATTGTGTGTAGGAGCAAGGAGGTTACTGCAGTTGTCCTTGTACATCAGTCACTGAATGTAAGCATGCAGGTACAACAGGAAGTGAAGAAAGCTAATGGCATGTTGGTCTTCATAGCAACAGGATTTGTGTGTAGGAGCAAGGAGGTCCTACTGCAGTTGTGCATTCAAATTATTTGAGACTACACCTGGAGTATTGTGTGTAGGTTTCTATGTCAAGTTGCCAGCAGTCGCCTGAAAAACCGGGAAATGTAATGGTGACTGTCAGAGTGTAACACACACAAACACTTTGCTTCCTTCACCAGCCCGTGTAAATTTTTTCGACAGTGTCCCCCAGCTTGCCCTGGTTAATAAATTCACATGGTGCAAAGCCAAGGTGATACAGACACACACCGCAATGAATAGGAAGGTTGGCGCTGTAAAAATATGGCTAAAGCACAGTGTACGGTAAGTCCTTTAAAAGAGGGGGGAGAGGGGAGAGAAGTGGGGAGAAGTGGGGAGAAGGGGGAAGAAGCAGTGGAGACAGCTTTTAAGAAGCCAGAGATACACGGCTGTGAAGCTCGGTGGACATTTAACATTTCCGGTTGGTTATCCTTGGCTCTGAACTACTGCTTACCTTTTTTTTCTCAATGAGCCAATGAATTTCACCAGTCAGCACCGGCTACAACCTACGATAACCTCCGAGAACCTTCACCCTCCTGGCAACCCACTAGGACCTCTTGGCGACCCAACTCCGGCTCGAGAATTCTCGCTACTCTCCATGGCGACTTCTCTCTAGTCGGCGCTAATTTTTCAACGTTGAAAAATTCACGGTGACCATAATGAGGCCGCAAATAATTCCCTGAATGCTGGAATTCCTCACAACCATGAAGGCGACTCCCCGGCAACCACCTGCGAACATGTGGTGACTGCATAGTCTCCTGCAGTTGCCTAAAAAGTCGCCTATGTGGGAAAGGCCTATAATGGGTCTGTCCCACTTAGACAATTTTTTGGGCAACTACAGGCGACTGCGACAACATTTTGAACATGCTGAAAAATTTTAGGCAACAGTGGCGACAATATTTGCTGTCGTAGGTTGTCGTAGGTTGCCGTGTGTTGACTTAGGTGTTGTCATAGGTTGTCGTGGGTGCTCTTGTAGGTTGTCGCCAGGTGTCGTAGGTGAATACCATTAAAATTAGTCCCTGGCAGTTGCCTAAAGAGTCGCCTACATGGGGCAAGCCCATAAGGCAGTGTGAATGCTAGGCTTCCTTTCAAGAGAACTCTAACCAATGCTTTTAGTCAGAGCTGCTTGAGAGTTAAGCTAACAATGTTATGAAGTTAATTTAATTTACGCAGTGGTAAATAGCTTTGTTCCCTGATAAGTCTGTGATCGGGTGCTTGCTGGAAAGAACGAGTAACTTACAAAAACAATGGGTAAATTTACAGGAATTGGGTGATGGAGTTGGCAATCTAAATGAAATTAAGCACGTTTATTTAATTTGATGGCGAATGAGACATGCTATTATTAACAAGTCACCAGCAATAAACATTTCAGCATTAGGGAGTTATTACGCTCCAGCTAGGTGTGAATCCCAGGGCACCTTCACATTGCGGCTGGAGTCCTCGGTGACAGATGGAGCTCTGCAGGCTTCCTTGGATTTAACCTGCCGGTTGAAGTGTTCCAGATTCATCCGACACAAGTACAAGTACAATTGGAATACATGAGAAGAAACATCTTCCGGGAAATGGGCAAGTGGATCCTTTAAATTCAATTTAATTCAATTTGTCGAAGAGTAGTTTAGTTTAGTGTAGAGATACAGCGTGGAAACAGGCCCTTCAATCTACCGAGTCTGCACTGACCAGCGATCCACGCACATTAACACTGCCCTACACACACTATGGACAATTTTACATTTACACCAAGCCAATTAACCTACAAACCTGTACGTCTTTGAAGTGTGGAAGGAAACCGAAGATCTTGAAGAAAATCCTTGCAGGTCGCAGGGAGAACATACAAGCACCGTACAGATAAGTACCCATAGTCAGGATCGCACCCCGGTCTCTGGCGTTGTAAGACAGTAGCTCTAACGCTATGCCACTGGGTCGCTCAAATCATACTGAAATGTCTTTGGATATCTGTGTGTTGTTTTAGCCTTTTAATAAAAAAATATATACTTTTACTGCATTTGTATGTTCTTGGAATTTACTGAATGACAAAGCTATTCACCATCTAAATGGCAGCTTTAAAGGCCAACGATCCTGGAGGCAGGGAGCTCACTGGCTAGTTTATTTTATTTTATTTCATTATTGCCATGTGAACCGTTAGTGAAAAGCTTTTTTTGTTGCATGCTATCCAGTCAGCGGAAAGACTATACATGATTACAATCAAGCCATCCACAATTTATAAATACAGGATAAAGGGAATAATGTTTAATGCAAAATAAAGTCCAATAAAGTCTGATTACAGATTGTGAGTGGAAATCAGGACCAATCTCTAGTGGTGGTTCTGTTGCCTGAGAACAGCCAGGTAGAAACTGTCATTGAATCTGGAGGTGTGCGTTTTCACACTTCTGGACCTGTTGCCTGATGAGAGAGGGGAGAAGAGGGAGTGTCCAGGGTAAGTCTTAACCTTGATTATGCTGGTGGTCTTGCCCAGGCAACGTGAAGAGTAGATGGAGTCAATGGAAGGGAAGTTGGTTTGCGTGATGGTCTGGCATGTGTCCACACTTCTCTGCAATTCCTTGAGGTCTTGGTTGGTGAAGTTCCCAGCCATGTTGTGATGCATTCCAATAAAATGCTTTCTACATCTGTGCAGCTGCTATTTAGTTTTGGAAAGGCCCCGTGTTACTGACAGGCTTGCCTCACAGAGGAAGATTGCATTTGGATCATGCTGGAAGAAGCAGTATGGTCCAAGAAGCTGGCAAACAATGAATTTGGATGGCATGTACTATGTGGCTAAGGGGATCAGAGGGTATGGAGAGAAGGCAGGTACGGGATACTGAGTTGGATGATCAGCCATGATCATATTGAATGGCGGTGCAGGCTCAAAGGGCTGAATGGCCTACTCCTGCACCTAATTTCTATGTTTCTATGTAATGTGCATCGGTACAGGTGAATAGCATCAATGAACACAAGGGGAGAATTGCTAAGCACAAGAAGCAGTAAGGAACAGGAAAATATATTGATGTAGTTTGGCTAATTTGAGGTGGAAAATGTATTTCCAAGGAAATTGTTAAACTGTCCATTCTCTCAGGTTGGCATTTGAAAAGAATCCATAGTACAAAATTGAAGCGGGCCGGGGAGACCTGACCAATAATTATCCTCTTCCTAATGTAATTAAAAGTAATTATCACAGAGCAGTATTTCTCATCGATCTCATCGTAAAACACATAATACATATTTTTCATTGTTAAATCTATTAACAATAGAGGAATCCATTTGGTAATAAGTGCTGGTTTCACATACCATATTCATAAACTAAATCTAAACTAAAAGCTGATAAGCATTCTGGCTGCATTTTTAATTTCTATAGGTAGAGAGATGATAGAGTCTCTCCATGTATGAAGACCTCTTCAGCCGACCCACTCGCTGAGATATCTACCCTTCTAGCCTATTGATTATCTGTGAATTTATTGACTACTAGACAAAGTGGGACCCGTAGGGTCCCATGTTTACAAGGGAGGGCTGGTCCTCCAACGCAATATTGGTGGCCAGTGGGGGGGGGGGCTTTCTGAAGCACTAATCCGGGTGTTGTGGGCCTAAGGGACTGATTTACAGTTAGTGTGGACATTGTGGGCTGAATATATTGGTGGGCTGCCAACTAAGTCACTCAGGCTTTGTGGGCCTGGCAGCTCTGTCACTCAGGCCTGGCGGGCCTGGCAGCTCAGTCACTCAGGCCTGGTCGTCTGGCAGCTCAGTCACCCAGGGCTGGTGGGATGCCAGCTCAGAAACTGCCTGAAATTCTGCCCAAACCAGGTGAGGGACTTTGTGAGAGGGAAGGGGGAGGGAGAGTGGAGAATCCATTTTTGACATTTTTCATCCTTTTCTGCAGATCACAGCAATGAAGGGGGTAAGGTTTATTCTGGCCTGGATCGCACAGGGAGCCAATTAAGCGAAGGAGAAAAATTATCCGGGGAGATTTAATACTTACAGGAGGAATACTAACAGATGGGCCGAAGGGACTCCTGGGCTAATACTTTTAAAAAGTGAAATCTCAGTGAAAGGCACATTTTCTGGACTTTTCCTGGCCTGGCACGGGCCTTTTGGGCCATAATGCGCCATAATGCGCCTCCTGGGCTAATACTGGCATTTTCTGTAAAATAGATTGGTTTCTGTGCTAATAGGGGCCTTGTGTGGCTGAAATGAGTGGTTTCAGGTACTGAAATTTTTCTCCTTCGCAAACAAAGCAAATAATCTCCATTTCAAGCACAATGCAAGGCCAACAACTCATGCAAGGCCAACAACAACTCTTCCGGTGGGCAGCGCGACTCACGTCGCAGCGGCCTCTGCAGTCCGTCTGTCTTTTTGTTGTTTTATTTTTTGTCCCGTTTTAATGTTGTTTTTATTTTATTTTTGATGAGGTGTGTGTGTGTGTGTGTGTGTGTGTGTGTGTGTGGGTGTGTGGGGGGGTGGGGGGGGGGGACTGAAACTTTTAAAATCTTTCCCTTGCACGGAGAACCCGATCTTTTCCCTGTCGGGTCTCCGTTGTCATTGGGGCTGCAACGTGGAGCGGCCTCCAGCAGTAACAACCTAGGGCTCCTGTCGCGGAGCTGCGGACCTACTCACCATCGTAGAGCTGGCCGAGTTCGGAGCGGGTGGAGCGGTGGTGGCACGCTGCTGCGACCCGACCCCAGGGATTCGGAGGGTTACCGCAGGTCCGGTGGACAGTGACACCGGGAGCCCGCGGGTCACTGCTGGGAGACCGCTTTTCGGGGCTTCTGCAACGGCGACTTCACCCGCCCGAATCGTGGGGTCGAGAAGTACCTGGAGCGAGGCCTTACATCGCCCGGCGCGGTTTCAATGGCTGCGGGACTTTGCTAGCGCCTGCCGGGTCTCCAACAACAAGACCCGGAGCAGGGCCTTACATCACCCGGCGCGGCATTAATGGACGCGGGACAATTGCCATCGCCCGCCGGGGGCTTTGACTGACATCGGGAGGGGAATGGGGAGTGCAGGGGAGAAATACGTTTTTTTTGCCTTCCATTACAGCGAGGAGGAGATGCACTGTGATGGATGTCTGTGTAAATTCTGTTGTATCTTGGGTCTTTTTTTCTTGTGTGTATGACTGTAGAAACAACATTTCATTTGAGCCTCTATGAGGTTCAAGTGACTAATAAATTGTATTGTGTATTGTGTATTTCATTTCCATTTCAAGCACAGTGCAAGGCCAACAACTCATTTCATTTCCATTTCAAGCACATTGCAAGTACAAAATCTAATTTCATTTCCATTTCAAGCACAGTGCAAGGCCAACAACTCATTTCATTTCCATTTCAAGGACAGTGCAAGACCAACAACTAATATCGTTTCCATTTCAAGCACAGTGCAAGGCCAACAACTCATTTCATTTCAATTTCAAGCACAGTGCAGGTCAACAACTCATTTCAAGCCCAGTGCAGGCTAACAATTCATTTCAAGCAGAATGCAAACTTACAGATCAATTCACTCACGGCGTAGACTCACAGATCGGGACTCAACTCTCACTCACATTCTTCCAGAGTGACTGACTCATGTACGGCATCCAGGGCTTTATTCTGCTGGGCCCCCAGAAGGGGCGTGACCTTGATCATGGTGAATGACAGGCGAGAAGACCAATCAGCCTAATCCACGATTTTTTTAAACATTCATAATTTTTTTATTATTTCCCCGATCGGAAAAAAACCTTGGGGCGGTTGGTGGAGAGGAGGACAGTGAGTAAGATGGCAAAAACATCATAGCAATATTGGGTAGCACTTTTTCTAAAATATATTTACAATGTTGACAGGAAGTGGTCAAGATGAGACTTTTAGTAATAGTATAGAAGATAGATAGATAGACAATGTTGGCAGCTTTCCTTTCAAATTTGGAGGCCCAAAACTCTGGCATGCCTCTGTAATTCTCCTTCTTTCTGAAAAACACAATGTAACATAACTGAGGCCAAGCTTTTGGTGATTTATCTACTGATTGTCTTGGAGTCATATTTAATTTGATGGCATTTCCTTGAAATGCGTGTTACAGTTTGCCTCTTTGAAAGTTCCACACAGGTATAAGTTGTTGGTATTCTGCAACAATAAATGATTTAAATGCTATACCATTCATAAAACAATTCTGGCAGATTTGTTGCAATCTCTGTCAATATAACTACTGAAATAAAATATCATTTATACTTTAAGTAACACAAGCCACATCATTGGAATTTTCCCTTAAGAGACGTTGTTCATTATTATCGAATCAACGTGAGATCCACAACGCTGTACATAAATCACATTGCCAGGCCCTTAGTTTACACTGACAGTTAGCTAAAATGTTTTCACCATTGTTGGCAGGCATCCAGTAAGTTAATTTTATTCTGGTGGGCATGGTCTCCATCTTCAGTTTTGTTTTAGTTTTAGAGCGCAAACAGACCCTTTGACCCACCGAGACCGTGCCGACTAACGACCCCCACACATTAACGATATGCTACACATACTAGGGGCAATTTACATTTAAACAAAGCCAATTAACCTACAAACCAGTACGTCTTTGGAGTGTGGGAGGAAACAGATGTTCTCAGAGAAATCCCACGGAGGTCACGAGGAGAACGTATAAACTCCATACAGACAACACCCGTAGTCGGGATCAAACCCGGGTCCCTGGCACTGAAATCACTGTAAGGCACCAACTCTACTGCTGTTCCACCATGCCACCCATTCTGAATTTTGCAGAATGTTTGGTGAGAGTCCCAAGACAACTAGGTGTCCATTTAATTTCAGGAATCAGACTCATGGCTGAGCACGAATTCATGCAAACATTTGCTCTTTGAAATGCATTGGTTGTTTAAGAGGTGATGAGTGTAATCATAAAATAGACGTGCAAGGAAGAAAGGGAAGGGAAGCGTGGGAAATGGGAAATTCAGAAATTCCATTGGAGAAAATCCCAGCCGTGAGAAAATCCATTAAAAAATCATTAGATTTCTTAAAAAATACGCTAAATATGTTGCAGATAGGAATGTCTGAGACATGTGCCTTTCACAATTACAGACGTAACCCAACAAATGATTTCCTGCCTGTGACGCCGATCCATTTTGCTGCCAGTTTTAAAAGTTGGCAAAATATTCCCAAACTAAAAGATGTAACCATTGGAAGCTATCAATAGCGAACACAAACTAACCATAATTGAAGAGTTAAAGTCATGCTGTTCCAGCATCTCTTGTTCCAGCAAGAAGACTACTATTTCTTCTCCCGGAGCGCTTCAAATCTAATTTAAAATTTATTTTTACTGAGCTGTAGCTGCTATGGCAACAGTGGAGTGTGGGCTAGGTGCTGAAGTCTGAACAGATTCCTGAGATAAAATTGCTAAGTCTTCCACTTCAGCCCTGTTCACCCAAGGGTCAGGTCTCTACCATTTACACTTTTTGCAGCAACAGTACCAACCATCAGAATGAATGAAAGAACCAACCTGAAACGTTCATTCCCTCCACAGATACTGCCAAACCTCGTGAGTTTGTCCAGCATTTTTGCGTTCTGCTCAAGATTCCAGCATTTGAAGTTCCTTGTGTCAACAATATTAACCTGAGTGTGCGGACGTGGCATTGAAGCATGAGAAGCCGAAGCAAAGAAGTGGAAGCCGAAAAGCCAGCTAACCGAAAGCGTAGAGAGCCGAAAAGCCAGCTAACCGAAAGGGTGAGACGCCTAAAAGCAAACTCACCAAAAGGCCACTATGCCGAAATGCGAACTCACTGAAAGGCTGCATCGCCCACAAGCCAACTCACTGAAAGGCCTCTCTACCGAAAAGTTAAATAACGGACATAATGTCTCCAGGGGTGCAGGACGTGTCAGTGATTGGTCCAGACTCCCACATCCATCACATCACTGGCCGATGGAGATGGGAGGGTGGGGGTCATTTTCCCACACAAGACATAGGTGACTGGGCACTCTGAACCCAAGCACCAAGTTGTAAACGGCTGAAGGAGTGCATCCCTCGGGACAGCCCCCACTCTCCCACGGCCACGACCTCCCTCCACCTCATCTCCCCCGTACGGTCGCACTGTAACGGGCTGTGTGTCGGCAGCGCATGTGTACACTCACTGGGCCTGGTGGAACAAAGGTGTGGGACAGGCTGGTCCCTCCACTGACCCAGAGTCACTGAATGCGATGCACCGCCATCGGATCCCAACCCTCACACCAGGGTGATTCATGCCCCCAACCCATGGACCCAACCCACACATGGAGTGATTCACCTCTCAACACCCACAATGAGTGATTCACCCTTCACCCCAGCCGCAGGGACAGACGGCTCGGGGCATTGGCCGCCATAGTAAATCGGCTTTTAAAACATGGGGGGGGGGGGGGGGGGGAACATACAAATTCTTTGACAGGCCGATGACAAGTGTGCATGACAACGAGCTCCCACGCACAATCCGGAAGTGGCGGCGCTGTTAACAGCTGTGGCTCGCCTGCAGTCCACCTGTTTTTACTTTTTTCTGTTGTTTTTTTTGTCTTGTTTTGGTTAAGTTTTAATTTGTTGGGTTGTGCTAGAGGGGGGGGGGGGGTGAAACATGTTTCTCTGTCTCTTCCTTCGGCGGAATGCGACTTTTTCGTGTCGTATCCCCCTTCTCTGCCTCCGCCTGCGCTGAAGCCTAATGGCGGAGCTGGCGGCCTCCAGCCTGCGACTGATCCCGAGGCTCCGGAGGCAGAGCCAGCCAAGACTCACCAACGAGAGGCTGGCCATCTTCAGGGCTGAGGCAGCGGTAGGCCCGACTTGCTGGTGCGGCGTTCTGGCTTTCGGCGGCGGCCTGGCGCTGATGCAGCGGGGCTCGGAGGCTGAGACTGTGGGATCCGGAGCTGGGGCAGCGGCCTGGAGCTGGGGCGGCTGCCCAGAGCTGGGGCAGTGGCCCGGAGCAGAGACTACGGGACCCGGAGCTGGGGCGGCAGCCTGGAGCGGAGACTGCGGGACCCGGAGCTGGGGCGGCGGCCTGGAGCTGGGGCGGCTGCCCAGAGCTGATGTGTGGCGGGCCATCTTGGAGCGGAGACGGCTTTCCGGCTTTCGACAACGGCGACATCACCACGGAGGTCCGCTGGACTGGAGAGCGGCATCTCCGTCCTGGATCGATCGCCTCAGCGCAGAGGGAGAACAAGGAGGGAAGAGACGGAGACTAAGACTTTGCCTCCATCACAGTGAGGATGTGCTTGGTGAACTCACTGTGGTGGATGCTTAATTTGTGTTTATTGAATGTTTTGTTATTATTGATTCTGTGTATGACTGCAGGCAACATAATTTCGTTCAGACCGTAAGGTCTGAATGACAATAAAGGATCTATCTATCTATAAAGTATTTTCAGGAAATTAATAGCAAAAAAATTTGAAAAACTTTAATCGTGAATTGCACTCAGCACTATAATTACATAAACCAGGCAGGGTACTAATTTCATGTAAAATTCTATTCTTTATTTCCACATTTACAGTTGAAAATAATGAGTATAACTGGTAAGAGAGTAAAAATTAAGAAGCTAAATGCATTTTGTCAGTTCACTACAGTTGTGATTAGCCTGGCAAAGATAATTGACGACTTACCATTCTGTATCGGAAAGCCAGGATATTATAGTTTTTTTTTTTTTTTTTTTTTATTTTTTTTTTATTAGAAGTGAGTACAATGCATTGGTACAAAAATGATGTTAACATATTACATTCTCTGTACAACTTCCCTTTTGTTTTAAAGAGAGAAGTGAGAAAGGAGAGAAGAAAAAGAGGTTGTGAAAAGTGAAGAATAGATTAATGTTTTGTTATTATTGGTTCAGTGTATGTCTGAAGGCAACATAATTTTGTTCAGACCGAAAGGTCTGAATGACAATAAAGGAATCTAATTCTAATTCTAAAAACACCAGATAATCTGTAATGTGTTTTAACCGAAGATGGACACAAAAAGCTGAAGTAACTCAGCGGAACAGGCAGCATCTCTGGAGAGAAGGAATGTGTGACATTTCGGGTCGAGACCATTCTTCAGACCTGAACTGAGGATCTCGACACGAAACGCCACCCATTCCTTCTCTCCAGAGATGCTGCCTGTTCCGCAGAGTTACTCAAGCATTTTGTGTCCATCTTTGGTGTGACAGTTGTCTCATTTCATCGGCTGAGACCATTCAGGCACCATTGTATTCCAGTGACTATGAATCCGTAGCATTGTGCCATGCAGAACGGAGTATATAATTGCTTTGATATGGCGGTCTTAATCACAATAGCTTTTCTGCCGATTGGAGGTAATGCACAGCCACTGGAGGAATGTTCTTTGATGTTACTTTTTAAGCTTAACATAGGGTCAGACAACCAGCATTAGTTCATTATATCATAAGGCTTTTCTTTGTCAGAGAGTGCTTGTTGGTGACAGTAGATACCAATAAACACTAGTTCTATCCTACACATTAGGGACAATTTACAGAAGCAAATTCACCTACAGACCTGCATGTCTTTGGACTGTGGGGGGAAACCGGAGCACCCAAATAAAACTCAAATGGTCACAGGGAGGACATAAAAACTATGTACAGGTAACACAGATAGTCAGAATCAATCCCGTGTGTAAGGCTGCAACTCCACCGCAATACCAATGTACCCCCAATGTAAGTGGTATCTTACTTCACAGCTGGAGGAGCCATCTTGGGCAACGGTTGCTAGCCAGCAGCCATCCGTTTTAATTCGCTTTTTTAAAAAGATTTTAGTGAGTCCTGTTTTTTGTCCGTTGGAGATATGGACTTTTTAATGTGGGGGGTAGGGGTTAATTTTACTTCTAGGTCCCTACCTGGTCAGTGAGGCAGCTTTTTCTCCGGGCTGCCCGTCGACCCATCCTCGTGGCCTACCAGCGGGCTTGTAGCGCTGTTTCCTGGCGGGGACCGCCCAGCACCTCGGCCTCGGTGGCGGCACAGCGCTGGAGCGCTATCGCGGAGCAGAGCTGGTGATGCCTTGCCTGGGTCGCCGCGCTGGATCGACGCGCTGGAGCTCTGGTGACCTGACACCGCCGTGTTCAACACCTCCGGGCTGCGGGTCTGTGGAGCGGAGTGGGCGGCGCCGATTTCAACATCGGGAGCCTGGGAGCTCCAAACCGGCGCGGCCTTGTCGGCTTCGGAAGCCGCGGTCTCCAGCTAGATAGCGGCCATTCCAGGTGGCCCAGCCACTAAGAGGACTTTCCCGACGCCGGGGCAAGACCACCCGGTGAGAACGGCCAGGAACATCGGGCCTCCGTAGAGGCAATTGTGGAGGCCTCAATAGGCCTGACTTTGGGGTGAACTTGGGATAGGGTCTGGACATTGTGCCTTCCCCCACAGTGGTGTCCATTGTGGGGGGATGATTTTTTGTCTGTAAGGTAATCCTGTTAGTCTTTGTCCAAGATGGATGCCGTGAAGGGAGAGTGGACGCTGGCGCGCTTTAGCTGCCGCTGCTCTCTCTTCACATTGTGTTTTTGATTTTTGTTTTTGGACTGAATTCGGTTTTTAATTTGTGTTTCTGTGATGTTTTTATTATTTATTTTATTCTGATTATATGTTTATATTCCTGTTAACCTATGTAAGGTGTCCTTGAGATGTCTGAAAGGTGCCCAATAAATAAAATTTATTATTATTATTACTTCAATTTAGTGACAATAACTTGAATATTTAATTTGCTACTTTTACTCTTCCTGTGCTTGATTTGGAATGCTACCATGGTTTCACTCCTTCTAGTGTAGATCCTATAATCTCCTCCTTGCAAGAAAACACTTTGAGATATCCACATCTAATTCTGGCCTCTTGATTCCTCTTGAATATATTTGCATTGCCGTTGATGGCCTACCTTTCCTGAACAATGTGCAACAGAAATAGACTTCAATTTTGTTCATTGTCACGTGTACCGACGTACAGTGAAAAGCTCAGGTAAATGAATCTTCATGAGAACTGGCAAAGCATTTCATCCCAAAAGGTTAACTGTTTTTTTTTCCTTCCACAGACGCTGACTAACCTGTTGAGTGTTTCCAGCATTTTCTGTGTTCATTTACTCACTTTTTTTTATCATCAGCCTTAAAATCGTATATTTGTCCCAGCATCTAAATATTGGCTTCTGTGACTCTTGTGATGCACCAGGGGTGGTTTACACTCTTACAGGTGTTATGTAAAACTCTTTTGTGATTTGTTTGCAAGGACTAAACATCACAAAACCTTAACTTCAAAAATCCACAACTACCATTGTGATTGCAACCTCTCTCTTGAAAACCATTTTAAAAATGTTGGTTTCAAAATGAGGACATTGTAAGTAATGCCAGTATTTACTGTTCAGCCCAATTGGTCCCAAATTAAGGAGGCAGTAAAGAGTCAATCACCTTAATCTGAAGTAACATAACCATCAGGTTGGATTTTATTGGATAGAAACGGGAATAGTGCCAGAGGATTGGCGTACTGCGCATGTTGTTCCATTGTTTAAAAAGGGGTCTAAGAGTAAACCTAGCAATTATAGACCTGTTAGTTTGACATCAGTGGTGGCAAATTAATGGAAAGGATACTTAGAGATAATATATATAAGCATCTGGATAAACAGGGTCTGATTAGAAACAGTCAACATGGATTTGTGCCTGGAAGGTCATGTTTGACTAATCTTCTTGAATTTTTTGAAGAGGTTACCCGGGAAATTGATGAGGGTAAAGCAGTGGATGGTGTATATATGGACTTCAGTAAGGCCTTTGACAAGGTTCCTCATGGAAGGTTGGTTGAGAAGGTTCAATCGTTGGGTATTAATGGTGGAGTAGCAAGATGGATTCAACAGTGGCTGAATGGGAGATGCCAGAGAGTAATGGTGGATGGTTGTTTGTCAGGTTGGAGGCCAGTGACTAGTGGGGTGCCACAGGGATCTGTGTTGGGTCCACTGTTGTTTGTCATGTACATCAACGATCTGGATGATGGTGTAGTAAATTGGATTAGTAAGTATGCAGATGATACTAAGATAGGTGGGGTTGTAGATAATGAAATAGATTTTCAAAGTCTACAGAGAGATTTATGCCAGTTGGAAGAGTGGGCTGAACGATGGCAGATGGAGTTTAATGCTGATAAGTGTGAGGTGCTACATCTTGGCAGGACAAATCAAAATAGGAAGTACATGGTAAATGGTAGGGAATTGAAGAATGCAGGTGAACAGAGGGATCTGGGAATAACTGTGCACAGTTCCCTGAAAGTGGGATCTCATGTAGATAGGGTGGTAAAGAAATATTTTGGTGTGCTGGCCTTTATAAATCAGAGCATTGAGTATAGAAGTTGGGATGTAATGTTAAAGAGAGTATCCTGACCACCTGCTTCATGGTATGGTACAGCAGCTGCACTGCTGTGGACAGGAAGGCACTACAACGGGTGGTGAAAACCGCGCAGCACATCATCGGTGCCCCGCTCCCTGCCATGGATGCCCTCCACTGAAAACGGTGTCTGAGACGGGCTGAGAAGATCATCAAAGACCCCTCACACCCCAACCATGGACTGTTTGCCCTCCTCCCATCAGGGAGGCGGTACAGGAGCCTCAGGTCACGTACTAGTAGGATGAGGAACAGCTTCTACAATAATACAATTACATTGCTGAACTCGGAGTCCCGCCGATAGATTTCTCTGGTCCCTCCGTCCCCATTGTTTAATTATTCTGTATTTTTTTTACTACTACGGACTGACGCAAAACTGCATTTCGTTGTACTCATACTTGTATTTGTGCGATGACATTAAAGTTGAATTGAATTGAAAAAAAAATTGTACAAGGCATTGGTGAGGCCAATTCTGGAGTATGGTGTACAATTCTGGTCACCAAATTATAGGAAGGACGTCAACAAAATAGAGAGAGTACAGAGGAGATTTACTAGAATGTTGCCTGGGTTTCAGCAACTAAGTTACAGAGAAAGGTTGAACAAGTTAGGGCTTTATTCTTTGGAGCGCAGAAGGTTAAGGGGGGACTTGATAGAGGTCTTTAAAATGGTGAGAGGGATAGACAGAGTTGACATGGATAAGCTTTTCCCACTGAGAGTAGGGAAGATTCAAACAAGGGGACATGACTTGAGAATTAAGGGACAGAAGTTTAGGGGTAACATGAGGGGGAACTTCTTTACTCAGAGAGTGGTGGCTGTGTGGAATGAGCTTCCAGTGAAGGTGGTGGAGGCAGGTTCGTTTTTATCATTTAAAAATAAATTGGATAGCTATATGGATGGGAAAGGAATGGAGGGTTATGGTCTGAGTGCAGGTAGATGGGACTAGGGGAGAATACGTGTTCAGCATGGATTAGAAGGGTCGAGATGGCCTGTTTCCGTGCTGTAATTGTTATATGGTATATGGTTATCTAGTTATATTTGGATGGAACATTCACAACACTGCAAGAGGTTACTGGTCTGTTTAATACAGTAAAGTAAGTTACTCTTACTGAATCTTCTTTTTTAAATCCAGGCTCCTGGCAGCCGGTGCTGCATTTTAACTATCCTGCTAACATACCTGTGCTGTGAAGTATAGAAATTGAAGTCTTCAGGGTTCAGAATTTAGCAATGATCACAACTAGCTCTCAACTGCTGCCAAATGCGGGTGGGTCAGTACAATGTCACAAAAACAAATATGTCAGATAGGAATTTGCTAAAGGGAAGAGTAAATCCCAGCAGAGGGGACTAAAAGTCTTGGCAAAGACAGAAATATCTGACCAATAAATTTACCTTCATACAGTGACACTATTTCCAAGCACAAGGAATTGAGATTGCTTTAACTGTAGTCAACCGTAACAGTAACAGACTCAAAGTGAAAGGCCCAATTTCAAGATTGGTTAGACTTTATATATAAAAACAAATTTCACTGGGCATTGAGGGCTACAGGCTCAGCTCAAAGGTACTGAAACCACTTTATATCTCATGATATCAATATATTTGCTGCCCAGAATATTTGCCTGGTTCACATTTCAATAGAACTAATTAAATGACTTGGATACGATGATTCCAGACTCCAGGGACCATTTAATTTAACCACTCTGAAAGTAAAGGCTTTCACTAACCAATGTTGGCATTGCACATTGACTAATCTTTCATATGTCCATATACGTCTGCCTCAGCATTATTCGATTTTGAGCCTAATTGCAGCAAAGTAGTAGCATTTCCTCACAGTTTCACAGAATCTCCTCAATGCATCTTTCAATTGAAATTGTTAAGTCTGGGTAACAATTTCTCTCCATCTAGGTGAGTTTATTGTGCCTTTGATGTACACTTCTGAAAAAATCCTCTGGGTGGTCAGGTCAAATTAGTAACAATCCACAGCATCCAAGGGGAATTTTAATACAACTATGTCAACAAATAATAAAGATGTTTCTTTATTGCTTATTATTTCATTTATTTCTCAAACTTAAGGAGTTTTGCAAGGCTCAGTGCCAGGTCTCTTTCTTCATACAGTATGGAAACAGGTTCTTTGACCCATTATGTCCACATTGGATATCAGATAACCATTTACACTGATCCTACACATATTCTATTTTATTGTTCTCACATTCCCATTAACCTTCCCCAATTCTACCACACAAGTGCAGCAGTTTGCAATGATCAACCTGATAGAGAATGTTAACATAGAAACATAGAAACATAGAAAATAGGTGCAGGAGGAGGCCATTCGGCCCTTTGAGCCAGCACCGCCATTCATTGTGATCATGGCTGATCGTCCCCAATCAATAACCTGTGCCTGCCTTCTCCCCATATCCTTTGATTCCACTAGCCCCTAGAGATCTATCTAACTCTTAACAACATATCATGTTGTTTTAGACTTTAACATAGGACCCACGATTAAATTGTTTGCGAAAATAAAACATGTTCATGTGGTTGACAGTGAAGATGAAAGAGAACACCCATTGCAGAACAATAGCAAAGGATTCCTTAGAAGGGAGGCAAGATGGAATTCAGTCGTAAGATGTGCAAGCTCATGCATTTGGGGGGAAGGTGACAGGTCAAGTGGATAAGGCAGTAAAATGAAGGATATTGAGAAGTTAAGAGAAAAATAGAGAGACTCTATTTAATAGGAGTGAATGTCCACGGATAATTAAATGTGGCAAGATAGAAAGACAAGACGGTTGGACATATAGGGGGTCTGTTGTCCATAGTTAATCTCTATGATATGTAAGTAACATCGATATAATGACAAGGTAAAATGATTATGGAATGTTTTTCAAGGGTTAAATATTAGGTGGAAACTTAGCAATAACTCCTCCATCCTCTCAACATATCATCACAAGATCCCTTTACATCCACCACAGAGAGGACAGGCGAGGTCCAGGTTTAAATGTTCAAAACCACCAACTCTGATGGTGAATGATGCAAGTCAAATTTCACCAGTGGGCTGGATTTGTTTTCCTTGGAGTGAAAAGGGCAAAGGGGAAATCTGATAGGAAGTCTACAGATAAAGGAAACTTCTCCCTTTCACAGAGAAGTCTAAGACCAGAGGACATCTGTCTAGGATAAAGAATCAGAGTTTGAGAGGGGATCGGAGGAAAGATATCTTATCAAAGGATGGTTGGATTGTGAGACATACTGACTGAGGAGATAGTGGAGACAGACACACACAAGAAATATCTCAGTGAGCACTTGTATCATCAAAGGATGATAGAAGGAAATGGGTCCTGTTGGTAAATGGGATAAATACAGATGTATACTTAATGGTCAGTATGGAGATTCTGAGATGAAGGGTCTGTTTTTATGCTAAGATTAATTGACTGCCTCTCAAGCCCCCCCCCCCCCCCCCCCCCCCCCCCCCAGCTCTCAGTTTCCTTGCCTGTTGGGTGATGTTTTGCATTGTTGCTTAATAACTGCATCAAATAAGCCTCTCTCATTTGCTCTTCTCTGTCTCTGTCTCTGAAGGAAACACAAGAGTATGTTTGCTTTAAGGAAATAGGTCCTGTAAGAATTGTATTCCCATCCCGTAATGGAGATATTTGAATTTAAAATGCTAAATATACTTATGCCAAACGACAGGGATCTCATTAGTATTAATAAATCCTGTTGCAGAAATATTGCTGACAGAAAACAATCAATTCAGTTTAATATTTTCTCTGAGTTTGGAGTTATTAACTCCCAGCTCTCTGTCCCAATGGACCTGTCTGTTTATTTATCTTTGGTAACTAACTCAAAGATTGATCATTCCTTTGAGAAATACATCATAATTTTAGTTACTTTCCAAATAACACAGAAATAATTTGTAAACAGAATATTGTCAAAGTCTATTTTTTTCATACATTTTATTTTGCAATGATCTACATCCATGAAATTATTTCAGCAACTAATAATATAACTTATTCATTCAGCTAGGTCTTAGACTTAATCAAGTTAGAGAAAGAGATAGCGATGGCACTGGAAGGCAAGTAATGAATAATGAAACACCGGACAAAATGTTCTTCAGACCTTGGAACATCATTGGTGGGAGATTAAAGACAATGATTTTCATGTTACAAGTGAAGACACAGAGTGACTCTATGGCTGCCTCATTCAAACTGGTCACAGTCTCCTGTACTCGGAACAGGCTTAGAAATGGCAACACCACAACTTTAAGTGAATTCACTCTCAATAACCCTTCAGCAATACTGGACTTCCCCCTGAACAAAATGCTTTATTGAGTGAGTAGGACTTCAGAAGTCCTCCAAGATCAAAACATCAAATAGTCGAGGGCAGAGCTTTATGGTGAGAAGGGCAAGGTTTAAAGAAGTACAGTGCAAGTTGGTCTTGGCTTCATGGTTAATTTCTCCAATCTTTATCGTCAATTTCTTTAGTCAGAGGGTAGTGAATCTGTGGAATTCTTTACCACAGAAGGCTCTGGAGGCCAAGTCAGTGGATATATTTAAGGCAGAGATAGATAGATTCTTGATTAGTACAGGTGTCAGAGGTTATGGGGAGAAGGCAGGAGAATGAGGTTAGGAGGGAGAGATAGATCAACCATGATTGAATGGCGTAGTAGACTCGATGGGCCAAATGGCCTAATTTTAATCCTATCACATGATCCTATGATCTTATGTTTGTCACATACAAATTTGGCCAAAGGGTCTGTTTCTAAGTATACTGTTCTATCTTCTCAGTATGAATTTTAGCAGAAAGCAGAGTTTAGAGATTTTCCAGCTCCAATTCATTTGTGGATAGCCATCATTCAGTGGAGTGCTTGGGACACCTGTTCATGCCACCATCAGCATCCGTCAACCCCTCATCACACCAAACCACAGCCCTTCTTAACACTGACTACATCCCATTATCTCCTCTTCTGTCTCTCACAATTGAAGGTAACGAGGTGGAATGTCAAGGCTACACCAATGTCACTCCCTTCCACTGCCAACATTCGGATGCTCCTTCCCCTCTCCCCAATGCTTTCTTTATCTTCATGCTTCCTTGATGCTTCACCCCCCCTCCCCCTCCCCCAATGTTCCACCACCCTTTTCCCTCAACCGATTCTTCATTCACATATGCCACCACTCTTCTGCCACCTTCAGTCCTTTCCCACTCCCATCTTCTCAGCGCTCCTCAATTACTCCCTCTCCATTTGATCTGCCCACTTCAGACTTTGTGGATGCACTAGGGCACCATATCAAGGTCTAGCCATGGATTTGGGATGTCTGCCTAGGCTTAGTCTTGAGCGACCTTTGCAGTCTTAGGCCCAGCTCTCCAAGTGCGTGCTATGGTCACTGATTTCCTAAAATCCAAGAGCATGGTTATTCAACTTAAAATGATAAAACACCCATTGTAACATTGACTAAGTGAACTTACAGTCTCTAAGTGATTGCATTCCATGGGGGACTTTGATCTTTGGGAAAAAAACAATTGGAAGTTGTTTCAGAATGTGCTATTGTAATCATAATATTCACAAAATTTAGATTTAACATTGAACATAACAGTGACAGGAGGAGCCAGAATCTACATGTTTAGGGTTAACACAAATGTATCATCCAGCTGAGAGTTTACTATGCCTCAGTTGGATCATTTATGTCAGTCTTCCTCCCCTGTGATCTTTCATGCATAGCGCTGATCTAATAAAACATGTTCTCATTGAAGCTTTGGCAGCATTGTGTATTACTGAGGACCATTTGACAAGTGGCAAATCAGGACAAAGGGCTGCCACTGTCACTGGGAAGCTCTGTGATTGTGGCCTCCTTACAACCAGCTCAGAGAGCTGGAATCCCATTGCAAGGCCAAGCTGGAGAGCATGATGGGGGAAACTGCATCATCCGTTACCACCGGGTGTCCTGTGTAGAAGAGATGTGGCAGCTTTATTTGCAGGGCAATGAAAATTTAGATAAAAAGGAGATACTCTAAATCTGAAATAAAATTTGTGGAAAAACTCATTTTGAAGGACATCCATAAATTCAGTCACAGATTTGTGAATTACAAGAATGAATTGCAGGAACATTAAAGATCACCATGCAGCCACGTCATTGATATAAACCCATTTCCCCTCCCCCCCCCCCCTCCTTCTTTGTGCTCCACTTCGAATCCCACCTATTTCTCCCCTTTTCCCTCTCCCTCCCACTATGTTCTTCTTTCTAGCTACATAATTCACAACCCTTCATTCCTGTCTCACACCTTTTGCTTTTATCTCTGGCCTTCGTTGGTACCACCTGCCTCTCAAACTACCCTCTCCCCTGCGTTCACCTGCCATGCTTTGTCCTGTCTCTCCCCTCTTCCAGCTTTCTTCCCGCCTCCCCCTAAAATCAGCCAAATAAAGGGTCTTGTCCCGAAATGTCACCAATTCATGTTCTCCATGGATGCTGCCTGACCTACTGAGTTACTCCAGCACTGTGTCTTTTTGTGGGTGTTTTAATGTTAGTCGGTGATTTATTTTTGCAGACATAAAGATATCAGTAGATGCTGTTAATCAATGATGATTTTCAGGGGTGCTGGTATGGTGCACCAGAGTGACTGTTACAAAATAATTTTAGAATAATCCAACCTGGTTATACTAATTCAAATCATTGCCAGTGCTCATTGGCGAAGGACATGTAATGTTCCCATTCAGGCTTTAATGTTGTTGATTGGTAATTGCTCTTTAATTTGAACTAGCAGGTCACCCAGGACTGCCATTGCTATCTTTCTAAGGTTAATTAGGAATGGGCAATAAATCCCTGGAATACCCATATCCCAAGTATAACCAAAGAAAATCACAAGTAGAAGTCTGAAGAAGGGTCTCAACCCAAAACGTCACTCGTTCCTTCTAGCCACAGATGCTGCCTGTCCCGCTGTGTTATTCCAGCATTTTGTGTCGATCTTCAATTAAATCTAAATTGGTTATCTAACAAGGTAGTCAGCAATATTATGCATAATGCTCCGTGTGAGAAGGAACTGCAGAACCTGGTTTAATCTGAAGATAGACACAAAAAAGTGGAGTAACTCAGCGGGACAGGCAGCATCTGGAGAGAAGTAATGGGTGACGTTTCGGGTTGAGACCCTTCTTCAGATTGTTTAGGGATAAGGGAAACAAAAGATATAGATGGTGATGTGGAGAGATAAAAAGCAATGAATGAAAAATGCAAAAAAGTAGAGATGATAAAGGAAACAGGTCACTGTAAGCTGTTTGTAGGGTGAAATGAGAAGCTAATGTGACTTGGGTGGGGGAGGGATAGAGAGAGATGGAAAGCCGCATCTACCTGAAGTGAAAGAAATCAATATTCATACCACTGGGCTGTAAGCTGCCCAAGCAAAATATGAGATTCTGTTCCTCCAATTTGCATTTAGCCTCATTGTGACAATGGAATAGATGGAGGACAGAAAGGACTGTGTAGGAATGGGAAGGAGAATTAATGTGTCCAGCAGCCAGGAGATCAGGTTGGTTCACTCAGGCTGAGCGAAAGTGTTCCACAAAACAATCACCCAGTCTGTGTTTGGTCTCACCAATGTATAAAAGTCCACATCTTGAACAACGGATACAGTAGATGAGGTTGGTGAAGGTGCAAGTGAACCTCTTCCTAACCAGAAAGGACTGTTGAGGACCCATTCCTTCTCTCCAGAGATGCTGCCTGTCCTGCTGAGTTACTCCAGCTTTTTGTGTCAATGTATAATGTTCTTCCTGGAATCCTTTGATTTTGCTTTACTCTATGCAAGTGTACTCCTCATGTCAGAGGGAGTTAAGGGCCTGTCCCACTTCGGCAATTTTTCAATGGACTGCCGATGACTGTCAAGTTCGCGGCCCTCGCCTGAAAAACCAGGAATTGGAACGGTGACTGTCAGAGTGGAACACACACACAAACATATCGTAAAGGCGGGGGCCAGGGAAAGTGGGGGAGCGCTGTCTGAAATTCATACGGTGCAAAGCCAAAGTGATACAGACACACACCGCTATGAACAGGAAGATTAAGAGACAGTGTACGGTAAGTCATTTAAAAAGAGGGGGGGGGGGAGAATGGGAAGAAGGGGGGGGGGGGGGGAGGGGGGGGGGGGGTGGGGGGGGGGGGGGGGGGGAGAGGGGGAGGACAAGGGAGGGAGGGGGGAGGGAGTGAGGGGGAGGAGAGGGGGGAGAGAGCGAAAGGGAGGGGGAGGGAGAGAGGGCGAGGGGGGGTGAGAGAGGGACAGAACGATAGGGGGGAGAAGGAGGGGGGAGAAGGGGGGGGGAGAAGAGGGGAGAGGGGGGGAGAGGGGGGAAGAAGGGGGGGGGGAGGGGGGAAGGGGGAATGAAAGTGGGGGGCGATGGGGGGGGGGGGGGAAGGGGGGGGGGGAAGAAGGGGGGGGGGAGAGAAGGAGTAGAGACACTTTTAAGAAGCCAGACAACTTTTAATAAGCCAGAGATACACAGCTGTGAATACACAGCGGGCATTTAACATTACCGGTCAGTTATCCTTGGTTCTGAAAAGTTTTATTATGTTTTATTTCCCCAATGAGTCAATGAAAATGCCCGGTCAGCAAAGGCGATTACCTAAAACTACCTATGTCTACCTCGACTACCCATAACTACATGGCGACCCCACTACAACTGCACCGACTACAGGATTATTGATTTTCTTATGCCGAACAATTTTTGGTCGCAAACATTTTTTCAGCATGTTGAAAAATTTGCAGCGACCATACCGAGGCCGCGACTAGTTCCCAGAATGTGGGAACTCCTCGCGACCATGAAGGAGACTCACCAGAGACCACTAGCAAACATGTGGCGACTGTGTGGCGATCATGAGGTGAGCGCAGAGTCTCCTGCACTTGCCTAAAAAGTCGCCTCTGTGGGACAGGCTCTTTAATCTGTAAGGAGCAGGGTGCAAGGCGACAAATAGAAAATGTAAATATCCTTGCTGAAACATAAAATTAAGTGAAACATATTAAGTGAAACATAGTGTTGGAAAAATGTTTGGCGTTACCAAGTGATCTGTACTTTGCACTTAAATCATTTCAAATGTATTAAAATTTCAAATTATTATCCACAGCAAATCTGATAGATTCAAAGGAGAGAATCAGACAGATAACAAGTTCTATGTTTCGTAAGATGTTTGATGGTAGACAGGATAAAAGGAAGAATTGGTGGTGTAAAGGATTAGTTTGATGTCCTTTCATGTCTGTAACCTATCTTTGAATACAGTACAACTGAGTGCACCTACAATAAATGACTCTGGACAAAATCAAACCTGTTTTTGATAGGTTTCATCTTATACCATAAAACCATCTGTGGTTATCATCACTTTGTGAATTGCCAGAGGGATTACTCTCTATCTCCAGCTTGAGTTGGCCTCTCTGTGTAATGCAATTATTTAAGTCTTTGGGTGATAAAAACCTGTGATTTTACTTCGGAATCACGTGAGTGACTATGTGAAGAACCCGCTCAGCACGCATGCGCGGCCATTACGCCAGCAGTGCAACAGCGGCTACAGCGGGAGTCAGGCGCTCCCGCTGCAATTTAAAAGATGGACCGTCAGGTAAGTTAAACTGAGGTCGGCTTTACTTGCGAAAGGAGAGCCGTCTGATTTTGCTTTCAGAATAAGTATATCCAAGAAAAGGCTCTCAAGGAAATCTGTCCCCCATTCGACACCACCAGAGGAGCGTTCCATCAGGGGGGGGCAGCAACAGGCGGTAGAACCGCTTACCGAGCGCTCTGCTATTCCCGACACCATGCCGAGCCCAGCCCCGCTAGCGCCTGAGCAGTGAGCTGGATGTAAAGCTACCAGGAAGAGCGTCCGGCCGGTGGTTTCCGACACGTCGGACGGGGACGTCTCTCCACCCGGGCGGGGGAGAGACAGCCGCCTGAGCCGCGTGGAGCGGCTCTTGGGGCAGGTGCTCCAGCGAGATGCGCCCCGTGAGGGGCGCTCACGCAGGGGGAGGTCAGGCGCTCCCTCCACTGTCCATTGCTTCCTCCTTACCCGAGGGTAGCTTTGGTGACCAGGACTGGGCTGGTCAAGAAGAGGGGATGATGGCTGAAGATCTCGGGAGTATGCAAGGGGTGCAGGAACAGGAAGAGGTGCTGGGTGTGGTGGACCGCTACATGGCAATCCCACATGCAGGAAGACCGTTAGAGGCCAAACTAGCGGCCAGCATCAACCACCTCTCCAACAGGGCCCTACAGGAGTAGGTGGTCAATGAGGCTTTAGAAACATATACAGCTCCAGAGAACTGTGAGTCCCTCAAAGTGCCAATTGCAAACAGCCAAATCTGGGGGCACGTTGCGCAAACATCCGACACCAGGAGCTAAAACTACAGCGGATCCTCAGGCTCCTGACGTCAGCCATCACTTCGTTTGCTCGTTCCGTGGACAACACCGAGATGACCACCAATCAACAAGATACTCTCTCGCGCTGTTGTACAATACGCAAATTGAGATCAACAACCTGCGTAAAGAAATAATAAGACCTGCCATCAATCCTAAATTTGCGGGGTTGTGCAAAACCCCAGCCACTGAGCCAGACATACTGCTCTTTGACAATGACCTCACTAAGCGAATGAAGGATATGGAAGAGGCCTCAAAAACTTTCGGTCTCATGAAGGCAGGGCCCGGGACGAGCAAACCAAGAACAATAAACACCAAGCGGCAGCACCCCGTCGCGTCCACCAGTCGACGTCCATCATATGGGACTGGTGAAAGTTCGGGGTCCGCATTCTATCACCGTAAGCCTTTTTTAGACCAGGGCCCAGAGCGGACCCCATGGAAAATGCGTCAACCCCCAACGTCAACAATGCGCAAGCCTCGTTGGACCGGCGGGAACCAGAGGAAATATCCATAACCATGGAGGTAGGTGGGTCTGGTTCCTACCAGCATATAGAAAGTAGGGGCTTAATACTAACAGGGGGAGATTACGCCAGTTTAAAGAAGCATGGGAGTCTTTCACGAGTGACCAATATATACTCAATGGCATTAGTGGATACAAAATACAATTCATAATAGGAAAATTGCCACCAGTTCAACATTCACCCCAAAGGGTATTTTCCCTCTCAGTGAAAGTAAAATGAGAGGGACGAGTTGAACTGGTGAGACTAATTACAAAGGGCATCATTGAAAAAACAAAACATGAACCCTTGGAATTTGTATCAAATATATTCACTAAAACCAAAAAAGATGGTGGATGTCGCATCATCACTGACTTAACTTCACTAAATATGTTTGTTAAGTATATACATTTCAAAATGGAAACGTTTGTTACTGCCAAACAACTAATTTCCAAAGGATACTACATGGCAAGCATTGATCTTTAAGATGCTTACTATTCAGTACCTATTCACAAGGATCATCACAGATACCTGAAGTTTACCTGGATGGGGACAACAATGGCAGTTTAAAGCATTACCCAATGGTTTAACATCAGCTCCAAGATTATTCACCAAGATACTAAAACCAGCCTTGGCAATATTAAGAAGACAAAAACATATTGTCATGGCATATCTTGATGATATCTTAATAGTAGGCAAAACCATGAAATTGACTATGTCAGCTGTATCAGCTACCAAACAGTTGTTTGAAACCCTGGGATTTGTCTTACATCCAGATAAATCTAAGTTGAAGCCATCCACAACTATGGACTGCTTGGGCTTCACAATTAATTCAGTCCACATGACTGTAACTTTGCCAAGAGACAAAACAGTTGCATTGGCACAATCATGTAACAATTTAATGGTCAACGAACGACCAACTATTCGACAAGTAGCAAGAATAATTGGGAAAATGGTAGCAGCATTTCCGGTTACACAATTCGGACCTTTGCACTATCAAAACTTACAAAGAGCAAAGGTACAGGCACTAAAATGACATGCAGGTCATTATGATCATGTCATGAAGTTACCCACTGAAGCAATATCAGAACTACAGTGGTGGGCAAAAAAAGTTTGGCATAGTTTCAGCCCTATTATCGTCATTTACCCTACGTTAGTTACCCAAACAGATTCCAGTGCTCAAGGCTGGGGAGTAACTAACGCCATATCCAGCACAGGTGGTAGATGGACTAACCCTGAGTCGTCATTACTACTTACACTGGGCATAAATTATCTAGAGATGTTGGGTGCCTTCTATGGTTTAAAAGCATATGCATCAAATATGCATCACTTGCATGTTCGGCTACAAATAGATAATACTACGGTGGTGGCCTACATTAACCATATGGGCGGCATAAAATCGTTATCATGCGACATGTTGGTTAACACAATTTGGCAATGGTGTGTCGAAAGACATATTTGGCTATCAGCAACTTACCTACCAGGTAAGTTTAACCCCTTGGCACCTGCCTGTACGGTAGTTAACCCTTTGGTACCGGCCTGTATGATGTATGGTAGTTATAGAATGGGATATTATGTAAGAATCCTGGGGGGATATATATTGGAAAGTTTAGATTAGACTAAGATTGGATAATTGGAAGGACATATATACTTATACAAAATCGTGTATATGTTGTGTTCTATATTTGTTTTGGGTTTTTTTTTTATTCTTTATGTCTCTTCCTGGTAACTTTTTTTTTTAAATTTTTTTTACTTTTTCTCTCGGCTGTCACGCACTGGTTTGATAAACTCATATAAGAAAAGACAAAATATGAAACGGTATGTAACTTTTTATGAGGATTCACCAAGGGGGAGGAGCTCAATGTATAACAACATCACGGAGGTCGATACATTTTTTGCCATCATTGATGGCTATTCGTCCTTAAGGTATCTTCCCTTAGATACCTTAATAGCACTTTTTTTTTTAAAGCACAATTTTATCTGTTTAATTTTTTTGAAAGTAATTGTATATCACATTCTTTTTTTTTTATTTCTAAGGCACTTTACAAGAAGGAGATGCAATATAAATCTAATGAACCGGGATGACCACCCAAGTCCTAAAATTCTGAGGTATTTGGTTGCACCATATGATTCAGGAATATTACCCTGATTACAATGCAAGACGATAGACAAATAAAGAATGGAGGAATTACATTTTGTAGTTGGAATATAAGGGGTGCCAACGAACCAATTAAGAGGGGTAAAATTTTTGCCCAACTAAAATCGTTGAAAAGCGACATAATGTTTTTGCAGGAGACACACATGAAACAACAAACACAAATAAGATTAAAGGCGAATTGGATAGGCCAAACATACTACTCTTCATTTACTTCTAAATCTAGGGGTACAGCTATTCTTATTAGGAAAGGTATTCCTTTTAAATTAAAGAATACTATATCAGATAAAGAGGTAAGGTATATAATAGTTTCGGGTGCAATTTATGCAACCCCACTAACTTTGATAAATATTTATGCTCCGAATTTTGATAACCCCCAATTTTTTGATAAAATTATTGATATAATATCAGAGTTTAATTACCAAAATGTGATAATAGGGGGGGACTTTAACTGTGTTTTAGATTCATATCTAGATAAGTCATCAAAACAAAAGAAGAGTAATTTAAAATCTAAAACTAGCGAACTTCTAAATACATATATAAAAAATACTAATATCATAGTTGTATGGAGATCTGCTAATCTAGTTGGAAGGGAATACTCGTTTTACTCTCCGGTTCATAAAACTTATTCAAGAATTGATTATTTTTTAGTGGACATGAAATTAATGCCTTATACAAACAACCCAACATACCACATTAGTAGCATCTCAGATCACTCTCCGTTGACATTCTCAGTAAAATTTGAGGGAATGCCGGGTAAAAATTTTTTTTGGAGGTTTAATACACATATTTTAAATGACGTGCAAGGATATCAATATTTAAAACAACAAATGAAACTTTTTTTCGATACAAATGATATACCAGGTACTTCGCCTTCTTTATTATGGGAAACTTTTAAGGCATTTATGAGAGGAATTATAATTTCATACCAAAGTTTTCAAAATAAAAAGAATAAGACAGAACAATTGTTGTTAGAACAAGAAATCAGACAGTTAGAGTTGGATAATGCCAAAGATTCCACGATAGATAAACACAATAAGATAGTATTACTGAAATTTAAACTTAATCGAATTTTATCGGCAAGAGTAATAAGACTATTCCAAATTACAAAACAGGAACATTTTGAGTTTGGTGACAAGCCACATAAACTTTTAGCTCGCCAATTGAAAAAACAAGAAAGGGAAAATACTATAACCAAAATTAAATCAGAGAAAGGCGAATTACTAATATTACCTAAAGATATTAATAATAGATTTGCCCAATTTTACCAAAACTTATATACATCTAAAATTAAAATAGAAGATAGTAAAATAAAAACATTTCTAGATAACTGTAATCTTCCAATACTGGACCCTTTGGAACAAGAGGAACTAGGAGCTCAAATTACAATCAAAGAAATAAGTGAAAAAATAAAATCGTTGAAAAATGGTAAGACACCGGGACCAGATGGTTTTAATAATGAATTTTATAAAAAATTTCAGGAGATAACGGCCCCTTATTTATTTAATTTATACTCCCATGCTTTTAAAGAAAACAAACTACCTGAAACACTAACAGAATCAACTATTACGCTTATTCCAAAAAAAGATAAAGATTTAGAAGATCCGGGCTCGTACAGAGCTATATCACTTTTAAATACAGATCAGAAAATTTTAGCAAAGATTTTAGCAAGTAGATTAAGCAAATATATTAGTAAACTGATAAACCCTGATCAAACGGGGTTTATACCTAAAAGATACTCATTTAATAATCTGAGACGCCTGTTTAATATAATGTACTCGCATAAAGTAGAGGAAGAAGATATATCAATTATTTCTTTGGATGCAGAGAAAGCATTTGATCAGGTAGAGTGGCAATACTTATATAAAGTACTACAAAAATTTAACATGGGAGAGAATTTTATAACTGGGTAAAATTATTATATGATAAACCGATGGCAAGAATTTTAACTAATAACATGTTATCTCAAAAATTCCAACTATCAAGGGGTAATAGGCAGGGATGTGCACTATCACCCCTGCTATTTGCCCTTATGATAGAACCCCTGGCTGAAAGTATAAGAATTCATCCGAATATTCAGGGCTATAATACCAGGGACTCAAAGAATAAAATCTCATTATATGCAGACGATATACTTTTATATATTACAAAGTCACAAACGAGCATACCAAATTTATTAAACTTAATAGAGGAATTTGGGTCTTTTTCTGGATATAGAATAAACTGGAACAAAAGCGAAATCATGACATTAAAACCTCAAGAACCTACACACTTACTGAAGTTCCCCTTTAAAATCGCAACAGAAAAATTTAAATATTTGGGTATTCAGATTACTAGAAAATATAAAGCATTATTCAATGCTAATTTCATACCTTTATTAAATAAACTTAATACACGGATTAAAATTTTGGAAAACACTTCCCTTATCATTATTAGGTAGAATAAATGCAATAAAAATGATCTTCTTACCACAATTACTATACCTATTTCAGTCTATACCGGTATATATACCAAAATATTTTTTTAAAAAATTAGACTCTAACATTACAAATTATATTTGGGACTATAAATCACATAGAATCACAAAAAAACACTTATGTAAACCAAAAGAGGTCGGGGGGGGGACTTTCACTTCCGAATTTTATGTATTATTACTGGGCAGTGCATATTAAGAATATGATTTATTGGTTGGATAGTTCTACACAACAGACAGAATGGATAAAAAATGGAGAAGGAGGATTGTCATCCTTGTAATATAGGAACGATCCTCTTTTCCCCCAAAAAACTGAATAACACAATATATAAGAAGAACCCAATTATATATGGTACAATAAGAATTTGGAAACAAATAAAATTATCTTTAAAATTAAGAAATCTATCACTGTTAATGCCAATTGCGAATAACCCTTTATTTAAACCATCTCTTATTGATAAGACATATAACCAATGGGAAAGTCTCGGAATTAGAAGGATCAGGGATATGTACGAAACAGGAAACCTACTATCATTCCAACAACTACAATTAAAATTTAAATTGAAAAACAACCAATATTTTAAATATCTTCAGATTTGCGACTTTGTGAAAAAATATATACAAGGATATCAAAAAGTAACTCCTGACTTATTGGAAGAAGCAATGAATATTGAAGCTGACTCACAAAAATTAATATCCTATTTATATAATAGTATTCTAAATATAGACCTACCATCGACAGAGGTACTTAGAGAAGAGTGGGAACGGGAATTAATGATAAAAATTACGAAGGTTAAATGGGAAAAATACCTGATATATATTCACAAATGTTCAATTAATGTAAGACATAATCTAATACAATTTAAAATTGTACATAGATTATATTATTCAAAAACAAGATTGAACAAATTTTATCCAAATATATCCGCCACTTGTGATAAATGTCTAGCCCAAAAGGCAACTATAACACACTCCTTAGTTTCCTGCATAAAACTTTATAGATTTTGGAATGATATTTTTGAAATACTTACAAAATTATTCAAGACAAGAATGGAACCTAATACTGAAATGATTATATTTGGTGTAATGGAAGATGGGAATAAATTGAACACATCTCAAAATCTATTCCTTAATTATGGTTTAATAATAGCAAAAAAATTAATACTTAAATTTTGGAAGGGTACATCAATACCAACGCTTAAAATGTGGATTGCAAGTATGTTGGACACCGCTCATCTTGAGGAAATGCGATTCCTCCTAATGGATAAATCAGACCAATTCATAACGAGTTGGTCTCCATTCGTCGTTTTTTTGGAATCATATGGTGCAACACAATTGTAAAAAATAACTGTTTCAGGACTGGACGAGGGTTGGTCAAGACTATAAATAATGATCTCCTTTTCTTTTCACTATTTTCTCTCTCAACTTTCTTCATTTACTCGTTTTCTTTCTTCACACACTATATATTTCACATCTTTCTATCCTTTACTATCTAACCTCTTTTTCTTATTCTCATCTTTTTTCAATGTAACAAAAAAAAAAGAAGTTGTACATAAAATGTATTATGAAAATATATATTAGGCACTTTGGTGCCATATGACTGTGCTTACTTCTAATAAAATAAAATAAAAAAAAAAAAAAAAAAAAAAAAAAAAAAAACCTACCAGGTAAGCTAAATACAGTGGCAGACACCAGGTCACGTAAATTTAATGACAACATCGAATGGATGTTAAACCCCAAAATATTTGCAAAAATTGTCAAGCAATATGGCACGCCAGATATCGATTTATTCGCATCAAGGCTAAATCACCAGGTACCTATGTATGTCGCTTGGGAACCAGACCCTGAGGCAGCAGCGGTAGATGCGTTTGCGCTGGATTGGGGAAATTTCTTCTTCTATGCATTTCCTCCCTTCTGCCTCATTAGTCGGGTACTACGCAAAATACAAATGGACTCTGCTTCAGGTATTTTGATAGTACCCGACTCGCCTACGCAGCCATGGCTCGCGATACTCCATGACATGATTGTTGAAACTCCGATGATATTTCCCAGTGGCCCAGAGTTATTAAAACACCCAGTGTCAGGCATAAGCCACCCATGCCATGAAAAAAATCAAACTCCTGGGTTGCAGATTCTGATCAGACCATTTCTGGGACTGGCATTATCAGAACAAACCGTCGACACCATGTCAGCATCCCTCCGAACATCCACTAAAAAACAGTACTTGACCAGTATTAAAAAATGGGAAAAGTACTGCCTGGATACAGGGACCACCTACACAACTGCAACAGTCACCAACGTACTGGAATTCCTGGCCAAACTTCACTACGAAGAAGGACTCAGCTACAGTGCCATCAACACAGCAAGAAATGCCCTGTCTGCCTACTTAACACTAGCACCAGGACAACAGGCCATGGGATCTCACCCGCTGGTGGTAAAATTAATGAAAGGCATTTACAATACCAACCCCCCTAGACCAAGGTACACCCATATATGGGATGTCAGTGTGGTCCTGACTTACCTCCGGGGATGGCCACCAGCCAGATCCCTCAGCCTGGAACAATCGACACTCAAAACGCTCATGTTAATGGCACTTGTATCCGCACAGAGGGTCCAGTCTCTACATCGAATACGACTGGACAACATGATTACAGCTCCAGACCAGATCTCGTTTGTGATCCAGGGACTGATCAAACAGAGCAGGCCAGGAACACCAAGTCCAGTCGTGATATTCCGGGCATACCCACCAGAACCACGGTTATGTGTCATGACCCACCTAATGTCCTATATAGACACAACTAACAATATTCGAGGGAGTGAAAACAACTTGTGGGTCAGTCATAAAAAACCTCATGGTCGGGTGATGAGCCAAACCATTTTGAGATGGCTCAAGCAGGTACTAAAAGCTGCCGGGATTGATACTAACGTATAAATCTCACTCCACCAGGGCAGCATCCACATCAATGGCGGAAAGAATGAACGTGCCGTGGACCACATCCTGGCTACAGCAGGATGGTCGAGGGAAACCACGTTCTGAACTTTTTATCACAAGCTGTTGGCAAAACCTGTGTTATTTGCAGAAATTTTTTTACAGTCTGCAAATATTTAATTTAAGCCCGGGGGAGCAATTATTTTTGTTGTTATTGTTAATAAATACCGTTTTGTTTTTTATAAACAGATTCATTGGTTGCTTACGATAACACACTTCCTCCCTCAAGGACTTCGGCAGTGAGTGAAGTAATAACTGTTACACGGTTTGAAATCACAGAGCTTTGAAATCTTCACGTAGTCACTCACGTGACTCCAAAGTAACATAGTAAGATTAAACGAGAACTTACCAGTTTGAAGTTTGATCTGTATTTTATGAGGAGTTACGATGAGGGATTGCGTGCCCTCTGCTCCCACCCTCAATAATATGGGTCAAATTGATAAACTGATGTCTCCTTGTCTTTACTATGTTTACTTCAATAACTGTGTCTATCTGTGATTCCACACCGCTGCTTTGAAGTATGGCGCGCATGCATGCTGAGCGGGTTCTTCACGTAATCCCTCATAACTCCTCATAAAATACAGATCAAACTTCAAACTGGTTAGTTCTCGTTTAATCTTACTATTTTTTTTTACTATTCCATGTCAAGAAATCAGGTGTTCTCATGCTGGGATCTACTCTTCATGTTAAAATTGTTGGTACCACTTCTAAAATTAGTATTATTGGACCTAATTCTGATTCCATGACATTATTCTTCAACCTTGTCTTAGCCTATCTGGAGCTGAAACCGTCCAGGTTAAGACCATAGGACAGAGGAGAAGAATTAGTCCAATCAACCCATTGAGTCTACTCTGCCATTCGATCATGGCTGATCTATATTTCCTTCTCAACCCTATTTCCTGCCTTATCCAGGAATACTTGATGCCCATAATCAACTTTAAGGTTTAATCATTCCAATATTTTTCTAGATATTTTCCCTTCCCCTAGCCCCCATTACTTTATTCAAACTAAATCTGTGGAATTCACTGCCACAGACGGCCACGGACGACAATTCACTGGATGTTTTCAAGACGGCCGTGTCTCAGTAGATTTAACCCTTAGGGCTAATGGAATCAAGGGATATGTGGTAAAAGCAGGAATGGGGTACTAATTTTGGATGTTCAGCCATGATTACATTGAATGGCGGTGCTGGCTCAAAGACCTACTCCTGCACCTATTTTCTATGTTTCTATGTTTCTATATTACCTTTGGATTTAATCCCATTATATCTGCGCTCACTGTTTAATACTAAGTCTCTGTCTGGCATTGACGTAAAGATCCCCATCCTGACATTCAAATCCTGCCATGGCTTCACACCTCCCTGACTCTGCAATCTCCTCCAATTCCAGGGTGCGACAATACTGCCGCTAGTGATGCCTCACAGCTCCAGTGAGCTAGACCAAATCCGATCGCAGGTGCAGTCTGCGTGGAGTTTGCACGGTCTCTTGGTGACTACATGGGCTTCCAATTACCTTCCACATCTCAAAGGCCTGCAGCCTGTTTGATTAATTGACCAGAGTAAATTGCTGCTGGTGCGTGGGTGACTAGTAGACTCTGACAGGAGTTGATGGCAGTGTGGGAAGAATAACGTGGTATTTCTGTAAACAGTGGTAGATGCTTGGTGCTGACTCAGTGGGCCTAAGGGGCTGTTTCTGTGCACTGTGATTCTGACAACATGACATTAACTTTTTGAGATGTCAACATTTTTTATGTTTTTTCTACAGCACAGACTTTAATAGCTCATCTATGGCAGCTTTGCCTTAAGTTGCCTGGGCCATAAACTCTCTCCCATTACCTGGACCAGTTACCATTTATCCAATAAATTCATGTACAATGTGCTAATAAAGCTGAGTGCAATCATGAATTACATCTCATTAATCATTGATCCATATGTGCTAAAATATATAATTTTGTGAAGGTTGTGAAATCTGTACCAGTGAGCGGAAGCAGGAAATTGTGGTTTAATGACAGTAAAACTATAATTTTTCAACCCATATTACACTGTGAAATTGAGAGCAGTTTCCGGAGTGCATAAATGTACAGCTCTGTGCAGGAATTCAAAAGCCACTATCTGTAATTCCCCACTCCTTCGAGGGGTGCACTCTGTCCAATATAATCTCATATGATCTATTAGAAAATGATAGAAATTCTTCACAAGATATGGGGGAAACTAAACAAGCCATATTGTTGCATCAGGGATAGACACAAAATGCTGGAGTAACTCAGAGGGACAGGCAGCAAGATATTGCCAGCCCCGCTGAGTTACTCCTTTTCACCCTATAAACATTTTCATCCTACAAATAGTTTACAATGGCCTGTTTCCTTTATCATCGTTACTTTTTTCCATATCTTTCATTCATTGTTCTTTATCTCTCCACATCACCGTCCATATCTGTCGTTTCCCTTAACCCCAACTTAGAAGAAGGGACTCCACCCGAGACGTCACCCATTCCTCCTCACCAGAGATGTTGCCTGTCCCAATAAGTTACTCCAGCTTTTTGTGTCCGACCAACATCTGCAGTTCCTTCATACACATAGTTGCATCAGGGTATTGCTCTGCTCCTCTGAAACTTACTCTACAGACTCAGTGGAATCAATTTTTGAAGCATATTACAGCACAATGACACAACTATATTTTGATCATGTAATTACCAAATGCGGAAGAATTTCTAGGTAAAGGCATTTATAAAATATTCCTTCTATGTCCTCAAAATATATTGTCATTCTGTACGAGGTGCGAATTGAAATGCTGTGCTAATCTATAATTATTGCTAATAAACTCTTAAGTCTTGAATAATGTACAAAATGTAGCAGATATTAAAACAATAAAACAATTTCTTGAAAGGGCTTAAGAGTGGCATTTCACTTTCTATCTCAAAGTTAAGTGCATCTATTAATCTTTATTTAGTGGTCTATTGAATCTTTAAAATTTTTGGTTGAAAATTGTGCTATTTATTTTCTGGTTTGTCCTCTGTGGATTTTTTTTGATGTAATTGATTGGTCAGTCATAACTACCGAATGCCAGGTATCCTTTTGAACTGAGAGCAACAAAAAAGGGAAGTTTTAACTACAGGCTGCTACATCTTTGTGAAGAGTTTTTTTATGGGCATCGTTGAGTAGGGCGGCATGGTAGCACAGCAGTAGAGTTCCTGCCTCACAGCGCTTTCAGTGCCAGAGACATGGGTTCTATCCTGAAGGTGCTGTCTGTCCAGATTTTGTACATTCTCCCCTGACCGTGTGGGTTTTCTCAGAGAGCTTTGGTTTCCTCCCACACTCCAAAGTTTGTAGGTTAATTGGTTTGGTATAAATGTAAATTGTTCCTAGTGTTGTAGGATAGTATTAATGTGTGAGATTCACTGGTCAGTGTGGACTCGGTGGGCCGAAAACCCTGTTTCAATGCTGTATCTCTAAACTAAACTATAAGAATCTACTCTCCCCAAATCTCAGACTCCACAACAACAATTCTTATTTCCATTTATTTATATTCTTCAACCATGCCCTCACTTAGTTGAAAAGATAGGCATTTAAGCTTGCCAGTCTCAACTGATAGAAGGCTCACTTCAGTTATTTTGTCTTCCCTCAGAGGATAAAGCCTCAATTCATCAGTAACTTGAACAACAGCATGGACGACAGAACAAATGCAGCAGTATGCAATAATTCAAGATGTCTCCTGTCGGTGTCCCGTGATGTTCCAATCTGTAAATTGTAAGTAGAAAGTTTAATATATGAATCAAATTATTGATTCGCTTGGTATAATTTGCCAGCCTTTGCATCTCAAACTGTCCTACATAATGACATAATTTATTTCACAGTGGTTCAGTCTACAATGTAGTCCTGCCTTCAGCAAGAATGTATTAGTCAAGGTGAACTGACACGAAAATTGACTGAAATTCTTATCCCAAGATGCAATGTTGGTGCTGAACTTCTAAATTGGCTGAGAGCTGATTAGGAAATCATTAAGGAATTAATTGTGGAAACATCAGCCTTTCTTCCATGTGACACCGTCGCTAAGGTGAATCACCTCAACATTTAAAACAATGGCTCAAGTACAGCTAGCGCTGCCCATAATATCTGGTGAATTCTGTCTAAAATCCACAAAAGCAATATTTAGAAACTGAAACACTAGCAGGTCTGTCAGCATCAGTGGAGAGAAACTCCGTTTACGTTTACGGGGAGAAAGCCCTTCACGAGACTGG
Organism: Leucoraja erinaceus; assembly: GCF_028641065.1. Classification (NCBI taxonomy): domain Eukaryota; kingdom Metazoa; phylum Chordata; class Chondrichthyes; order Rajiformes; family Rajidae; genus Leucoraja; species Leucoraja erinaceus. The sequence goes on along the minus strand of NC_073379.1, from coordinate 35,503,390 downwards.
AAAAGAGAGAAAATAAATTAATTTCAACTTGCAGAAATTGTGGGAGATAAATAAGTCGGACAAAGGTAATGTCACTGATTATTTGGATATAAACTGTAAATTATGCTATCTGGATGATGAGTTAATGGGAGGGGGGGAGTTAGTGAGAGAGAACTTGACGAAAGGCATATAAATGCTATGAAATTAGAAAAGTTAGAGACTGTGAATACAAACAAAGTTGCAAACTATGGATAGGAAGGAACTGCAGATGCTGGTTTAAACTGAAGATAGACAAAACATGCTGGAGAAAAAATATGGATTATAAATATGTTGGACACAGCACATCTTGAAGAAATGCGATTCCTCCTAATAGATAAACTAGACCAATTCTTAACGAGTTGATCCCCATTTATTGACTTCTTGGATGCATGTGGTGCAACAGAATCGTTAAAAACCAACTGCTTCAGGTTTGGGTGAAAGATGGTCAAGAATACAAATACTCATCTCCTATCTATTTTCTGCTATTTTCTATTTTCTACTTTTTCTCTCTTTCTTTTTTTCTTTTTTAACTTTTCTCTCTCACTCTCTCTTTCTCTTCGTTTTTTTTTGTCTTTCTTTACACACACTACACGTTTTTCTACTCTCTATTATCTAGTCTCTTTTGCTCTTTCTCATTTCTATTTTAAAAAAAATGAAGTTGTACATAGAATGTAACTTGCCAACATATATTTGGCACCTGAAAAAAGGTACCACTGTATTGTACTTACTTCTAACAAATTAAAGAAACAAAACCAAAAAAAAAAAAACATGCTGGAGAAACTCAGCGGGACAGACAACCTATCTGGAGAGAAGGAAATGTCTTCTCTTCAGAGATGTACTTGTCCCGCTGAGTTACTCCAGCATTTTGTGTCTATCTTTGTTGCAAACCTCGGAGCTGCAAGATGGTGCCAAAGAATGCAGAGGAGCAGTAAAATGGAGATACAACATTGGCAAGTTCATGTTCAGAAGAGCATAGGAGCAGAATTATTCATTGAATCTACTCTACCATTCAATTATGGCTGATCTATCATGACAAGATCTGACAATTGTGCTCTGTCCACCAAGGCCTGCTGAAGTTCCTGGTTAATAACCATTTTAACTCTCCTCCCCATTGCCATACAGATCTCTTTAAGCCTTGGTGTCCTCCATTACAGAATGAGGCAGCACACAAACTGCATGAGGACAGCATCTCATATTTCCACCTCTGTAACTTACAACCCAATGGCAGAAACATTACATTCTACAATTTAAATTACTACCCCCACCCCCTACTCTCTTCTCTTTCAATTGAGCTTCCTACCCCCACCTAAGTGCACTCACATTTCTCCCACCATCCCCACCCGCCATAGTCACCCTGCTCCTTTCCCCTCCTTCGGACGCTTATCCCCCATCCACAAGTCCCATATTTCTCTTTTATCCCACTCTTTCCCATTCCCCCATTTCCTTCACTTCATCTTTACATTAGACTTTTTTTTGTTTCCTCATATGACACCCATTCATCTCCTTTTTACCTTTAGCCCGTGTCACTTACTCCACCCATCTGCCAATAATCTTCCCTACCTTGCATTCACTTGTCAGGTCATGTCCCATTCCCAACTCTCTTTTCCAGCTTTCTTCTCTCCTACTCATCAGACTGAAAAAGGGCCCTGTCCCGAGATGTCATCCGTCCATTCCCTCCACAGATGCGGCCTGACCTGCTGAGTAACTCCAAGTGTTTGTGTTTCTTTGCACAGGACTGCAAAGCTTGGCCAGTAGATTAAGCTGTGGTAATAGAGAGATAAATATCACACATGGACTGACCTACGCTAAGACTGACAGAGTAAGTTAGTTCCCTGAATTGATAGACTTGTGTTTTGAGTACTGAATATCACAATGTGTCTGGAAAAGAGATAGGTGCTGTCCCTTTAATTTACTTTGGGCCTTGCTATAATAGTTCCTAGGTAATAAAAAAAATATGTCAGAGCGGGAATATGACAGGTAATGAAATTGGGAGCCAAAGGAAGACTCAGGTCACCCCTGAGGACAGAACACTGGTCAGTGCTCACAATCACCCAAACAGTGTTTATTTTCTTTAATAAAAAGATGACTGTGGGAAATTTCACCTCAGAGTACAAACAATCTTAAATGATTTACTGTAATGGAAAGATTGAAATGTAACAATTTGGATTCAGTAGCAGCTTTCATATGCCTTTCAGGACAGTGCAGAGCCCATTACAGTTAATGAAGTGTTCTTGATGTGTCATTGCTGTTGTAATGTAGGAAATATGACAGTTAATTTCCCATAAACACCTAAGTGATAATTACCAGATAATCTAATTCAGTGACAACACTTAAGGGATAAACATTATCCAGGATACCAGGGATCATACTACTGTCCTTCAGAATAGTGCTGATGTGACAGAGCAAATTGGGTCTCACTTTAACAAATCATATGAAAGACAGGATTGAAGCACGTTTTCAGTGCTATAGGCAAATATCTGCCCAGACATTCTGAAGTGAGAGCAGAACCCGCAGATTTTTAAATTAGGCAAGGTTGATGATAACTAAGCAGCAGCTGGCTTGTGGTAGAAATCAACACTCCAGCCGAATGTACAAATGTCACGGTGAAGCAGAAAGCAAACAAGTTTGGTTTTGAAGCCTCATTAAAATTAGTTCATCTTTTTTGTGATATGCAATGATAAATAAGAGGGATGAAGCAGGAATCCAAATAATGTTCCCGATGAAAGATCAATGTCGCTTTCTGATGTAGGTGTTGTTTGATAAGAATCTTTTATTTTGTTTTACTTTTCAATGGGGGACCGCATTGAAATATACAGAATAGTGAAAGTCTTGAATAGAGTGGAGGTGGAGAGGATGTTTCCACTAGTGGGAATTAAAGGACATTTTTTTAGGAAAGAAATGAGGAGAAATTTATTTAATCAGAGGTTGGTGAATCTGCGGATTTCTTTGCCACAGAAGGCTGTGGAGGATGTCAGTGGATATTTTTAAGACAGAGATAGATAGATTCTTGATTTGTACAGGTGGCAGAGGTTATGGGGAGAAGGCAGGAGAATGGGGTTAGGAAGGAGAGATAGATCAGCCATGATTGAATGGTGTAGACGATGGGCCGAATGGCCTAATTCTACTCTCACATGATCTCATGACATGAACTCTCCAACACAAACTGTATTATCCATGGTAAAAACTCTTACTTGCTTATTTGTGCGACTTCTCTCAGAGTGAGTTCATACATATGGTTTCATTTTAATTTTTACATTTTGCATTTAATTTGGAACATAGAAAATTGTAGCACATGTACAAGTCCGTTGGCCCATATTGTCCTTGCGGAACATAATGCCAGGTTAAATTAATCTCCTCTGCCTACAAGTGATCCATATCCTATCCGTGCATTCTCTGCATATCCGTGTGCCTATCTGTAAACTTCTTAAATGCCGATATTGTATCTGTCTCTCCACCATCCCTGACAGTGCGTTCCGGGCAGCCACCAGTTTCTGTGTGAAAAAACGTACCCTGTATATCTCCTTTACATTTTGCCCCTCTCACCTTAAAGCTATTGTTTGGCATAGCCATCCTGGAAAGAAAGATCTCAACTTATCTGTGTCTCTCATAATTTTATGTATTACTATCAGGTCTCTTCTCAGCTTCATGATCCAGGGGAAACAATCCAAGTTTGTCCAATGTCTCCTTTTAGCTGATACCTTCAAATCCAGGCAACATTACGGTAAACCTCTTTTACACTCTCTCCAAGTTTCTCCACCTTTCTTTAGTAAACAGAGTGCAAAATATAGTATAACAGCTACAGAGGAAGTGCAGATAAAACTAGTGCAAGGACCACAATGAGTTAGATTGAAAGATCGGGAATTCATCCTTTACATATGAAAGGTCTATTAAAGAATATAGCAAAAATTAGGAAGAAGCTGTTCTTAAAGCTGGTGGTGTGTAATTTCTAATTTATGTAGCTTCTGCCCAACAGGAGAAAAGAGAAGAGAAAATGTTCAGAATCGAGTGGTTCTTAATTATGAGTAGGAGGGAACTGCCCCTCACCTTAAAGCTCGTTTACACTGAAGATGGACACGAAATGCTGGAGTAACTCAGCGGGTCAGGCAGCATCTCTGGAGAAAAGGAATAGGTGACATTTTGGGTTGACACCCTTCTTCAGGCTGAGAGTCAGGGGAGAGGGAAACTAGGGGTCTGAAAAGGTACAAAGAACACATGAATGAAAGGTATGAGAAGAACAAACCAAAGACAGCAACGATGATCAAGAAAGATTGGAACCTACAATGGTCCATTGTTGGCTGGGAAAAAGGTGATAACGAGTGGATATGAACAGCAAAACTAAGCAGGACGACAGTGAAACTAGTAGGATGAGTAGGGTGGTGGGGGGGACAGAGAGAGAAGGGAAGCAAGGGTTACTTGAAATTAGTTAAATTAATATTCATACCACTGGGTTGTAAGCAGCCCAAGCAAAATAGAATAGAGATATGAAATACAAAATATGTTCTTGATTATGTTGGCTACTGATCCAAGGTAGTGTGAAGTTTAGATGTAGACTTCCGGTGGCGTCATGCTCTGCTAGCAGTCGCAAATATTTTGGCTCCGCTGAAAAAAATCGCGATTTTTCGCGTTAAAATCGGGTCTGGAGGTCGGGACCGTTTTTAAAAACCTACCGGAGCACCGGGTCGCTGTGCTGACGACATCATCAGTAAGCGCCGTGAATTTAACGGAGGGAAACTCATTTTAAATGAAAAACACGTCTCCAGGTCAGAGCCCACAGAGGAAGGTTACAAAACACCTGCTAAAGACTCAGAAACATCAAGAAACTGCAGAACTGACCTCTGGAGTGGATTCTGGAATGGCTACACGATCAAAGACTGAGATGGCCACAAAAGAGAAACCCGAAATGGAGGAGATAAAGAACTCGGTAAGAGACTTGAGAAAGGACATTAAAACTGGAAATTTAAAAATGATGGAAAACATGGAAGCCGGTAATCAAAAAATCCTTGAGGGCATTGGGGCTCTGCAAAAAAGAGTTGAGGATGTGCAAGAAGAATTAACGGGGAAAATTAATAAGGTGGCAGAAGAGACCACAAAGATGTTTGAGGCTGTACATGTAACTGTTTCTGCAAATGTAACTGCGGTGAAAGATATGGAAGTGGTTGTGGAAGAGATGACCGGAGATATGCAGGCGATGAAGTTAGAATTAGACAGCCTCAAGAGTCAACTGACAAAAATCTCTGATAAATGTGTCGACCTCGAAGCTCGCTCAAGATGTAAAAATATACGAATACGTGGAGTAACAGAGGGAGCGGAGGGGGACAATGCCCGTGAGTTCACTGCCGATCTAATCAAACATGTACTCAAGCTACCTGAGGCACCTGTAATTGAAGTAGCACATCGACTTCCCAGATTTAAACCAAGATCACAAGGAGACCAAGCCTACCCACGACAAATCATAGTCAAACTTTGGGATATCTCAACAGTGGAAGAGCTGATGAAAAAAATTAAACACGGAGAGAAGATGATGCACATAAATGATTCTATCAAACTCCTATGGGACTACCCTTACGAGATTGTGCAAAAGAGAAGAAAGTTCTCACAGACAAGAGAAGCTCTTTACGGTGTCAAGGGTGTCATATGCGGAGTGTATTATCTGGCCAGGATGCGCATTACTTTCAAGGGAGTTTCAAAAACATTCACTAATTCGGTAGCATCTCTTAAATATGCTCAAGAAATCGTGGCAGGACTCACAGCGTAGGAACAGAAGATTAATCACGGCACCAGGACGTTATGAACAAACGAACTTGCTTATTCCCCATCAGAATATTAGAAGAAAAGAGAAATAACACCAGTCTTTAAAAATTATTAAACGCAACAGCTTTCCCACGAGAAGTGTCTAGACATTATTATCTCCCCTCAGACATTGTGGAATCCAACTCAAGGACACTTTTTGCTCAAACGAGGAAAGTGATAAACAGGGGAGTGACGAATGTGGAAAACATTACAAGGACAAGAGCCGCTTTACGATCTTACATAGTTTCACAAAATATAGAGAATTAATAATAATTAATAACTAACAATACTAATATAGAAATAGTAATGGAAATTGACTTGCGGTATACAATGGTAAAAATTGTAAAAATGCATTGCCTGCTTTATAACGCAGACAACACTGTAATCTCATGTATTTCGCAGCCCGAATGGGGAGGGGAGGAGACTCAGGCACCTGGCATAATTCCAGGTGCCTGACTCTGGTTAACCCTTTCAGCGAACAGCTCACTATTAACAAAGCTAAAACCGATTATAAATAGTTAATAGATAAAGAGTGAGGAATATATGTTATTGAATATATGATTAGATTTGATAAGTCGGAATGAAACATATATATATATATAGTGTAACTGGGTGAAATAGAACTAATTTGGAAATGGTACCGACCCCCTAGGTTTAGGGTAATAAAGGCAGCGGGGCTAACTTTATAACATCTACACCGGAAGCTGTATGTCGAAACCCACAGACGAGTGGAAAACTCACTACAGTGTCGAATACTTAGACACTGTAAATTTACTTGTTCTATTTTTTATAAAAATTCACAATAGGTCACATCTATGTGGTTTTTTTTCAAGGAAAATCGCAGAAGGGAGCTACCAAAGAAGTCTATAATATAAACACCCCCCAAATAACCAGAGTCCTGAGGTATGGATGCACCGCAATAAATAAGGTCATTAAAATTGGTAAAAATGCATGACGACAATCAAAAGAAAATGGGAGGAATCACACTATGTAGTTGGAATATAAGGGGTATTAATGAACCTATTAAAAGGGGCAAGATACTAGCTCAGTTGAAATCATACAACACGGACATTTCGTTTCTACAAGAAACGCCTTAAACATCAAGATCAGACGAGACTGAGGGCAAACTGGATAGGCCAAACATTTCACTCTTCATTCACTTCCAAATCTAGAGGCACTGCAATCATTATTCGTAAAGGAATACCATTTAAATCAAAGAATATTATATCAGACAAGGAAGGGAGAAACCTTATAGTAACAGGAGAGATCAATACTACGCCAATTACGCTGGTAAACATATATGCGCCCAATTTTGATAATCCTCAATTTTTTAATAAAATTTTGAATATAATTGTAGAATTTAATTATCAAAATGTTATAATTGGAGGAGACTTTAACTGTGTTTTAGACCCTTATCTAGATAAATCGATGCAAAAATAAAGAGGTAATATGAAATCTAAAACCAGTGAACTTTTAAATACATATATAAAAAACACAAATATAGCAGACGTGTGGAGGATTGCAAACCCAACGGGAAGGGATTATTCTTTTTATTCAACGGTACATAAAACATACTCACGAATAGACTATTTCCTAGTGGATACAAAATTAATTTCTCATACTATGAACCCTAAATACCACATCAGTGCGATCTCAGACCACTCTCCGTTAACTTTTGTTTTAAAATTAGAAGGAATGTTTATGAATAAATCGTTCTGGAGGTTTAACTCGCAAATTTTAAGACCCACAAGGGAGTATATATCTAAAAAAACAGATGGACCTATTTTTTGAGATAAATGATACACCAGATATATCCCCCACGCTATTATGGGAATCCTTCAAAGCATTTATTAGAGTAGTCATTATTTCATTTCAAGCTTTTCAAAATAAAAAGAATACGAATGAACAAAGACATTTAGAAGAACAAATAAAACAATTAAATACAGATAATGCTAAAGATCCAACTATGGATAAACATAATAAAATTCTACTATTGAAATTCAAGCTAAACAAATTATTGTCAGAGAAAGTTATAACACTATTTCAAATTACAAAACAAGAACATTTTGAATTTGGGGACAAACCCCACAAACTTCTAGCACGCCAATTGAAAAAACGTGAAAAAGAGAATGCAATACTAAAGATTAAATCAGATAGAGGGGAATTATTAACACTACCCAAGGATATCAATAAACGATTTGCTCAATTTTACCAGAATCTATATACATCTAAAATGTCAATAGACAATAATAACGTTTCAGAATTTCTGGATAATTGTAACCTCCCTCAATTAGAATTGAGGGAACAAGTGGAACTGGGAGCACAAATTACTTCTAAGGAGATAGAAGACACAATAAACACACTTAAGAACGGAAAAACACCAGGTCCAGGCGGATTCAGTAATGAATTCTATAAATCCTTTTACGACATAGATACTCCACGCTTACAGAAAGTGTATACATATGCTTTTAAAGAGCAAAGCTTACCTGAAACATTAGCAGAATCAACGATCACATTAATACTTAAAAAAGATTAAAATATAGAAGAACCAGGATCATATTGCTTTGTTAAATACGGATCAAAAAATAATAGTGAAAACACTAGCCAGAAGACTAAGCAGGTATGTTAGTAGATTAATAAATGAGGATCAAACAGGATTTATACCTAACAGATACTCATTCAATAATTCGAGACGCTTGCTTAACATAATGCATTCACATAAATCTCATGACCAAGAGTTGTCTATCATTTCACTGAACGCAGAAAAAGTGTTTGATCAAGTAGAATGGGATTATATGATTATAGTATTGCAAAAATTCCAAATGGGAGAGAACTTCATCGCATGGATAAAATTATTATATAACAAACCCACGGCTAGAATACTAACTAATAATATACTATACACGAAATTTGAATTATCAAGGGGTAATAGACAAGGGTGTTCACTATCAACGTTGTTATTTGCTTTGGTAATTGAACCCCTTGCTGAAAAAATAAGAACACACCCGGATATCTATGGTTATAATACAAAACACTCAAATAACATAATATCTTTATACGCCGATGATGTACTACTGTACATCACAAAACCACAAATTAGTATACCAAACATATTAAACTTAATTGAGGACTTTGGATCCTTCTCAGGATATGGAATAAACTGGAACAAAAGTGAAATTATGTCGATAAAACCCAAAGACTCAACACACCTCCGGAAATTCCCCTTTAAAATAGCCACAGAAAAATTCAAATATTTGGGAATTGAAATTTCTAGAAACTACCAGGATATGTTTAAGTAGGCAGAATAAACACTATAAAAATGATCTTTTTACCACAAATCCTATACCTATTTCAATCAATACCTATATATCTCCCAAAAAAGTTTTTCAAAAAATTGGACTCAGACATTACAAATTTTATATGGGATTATAAATCCCATAGAATACAAAGAGCACACCTTAATAAACGAAAAGAGTTGGGTGGTCTAGCGCTCCCTAAGTTTATGTAATATAATTGGGCAGTAAATATTAAAAATATGATTCACCTGCTGGACAATTCTGCCCAGCAGGTGGACTGGATTGTAATGGAAAGAGAGGACTGCTCTCCGTGTAATATAGGAGCGACTCTCCTCTCACCAATATATCTGAATAACAAAAATTATAACAAAAATCCAATTATACATAGCACAATTAGAACATGGAAACAAATAAAACAGAATCTAAAATTAAGAAACCTATCTCTTTTAATACCAATAGTTAATAATCCATCATTTAAACCATCAATTATAGACAAATCATTTATACAATGGGAAAGAATGGGAATCAAAACGCTCAGAGATCTGTATGAATTGGGAAAATTATTATCATTTCAACAACTACAACTGAAGTATAATTTGAAAAATAATCAATATTTTAAATATCTTCAAATTCGTGATTATCTGAAAAAATACACAAAAGACTATCATAATATGCCTACAGACTTACTGGATGAAGCAATGAAGACAAAGGCGGAATCAGCGACTCTAATATCATACTTATATAACATCATCTTAAACATAGAAATACCCACAACTGATGGAATTAGAAGAGGCTGGGAACAAGAATTAGCTCTAAAAATTCCCAAAAGAGAGCTGGGATAATCACTTATTACAGGTGCATAAATGTACGACATACTCTCATCTAATTCAAAACATTACATAGACTATATTATTCAAAAACTAAAATAAATAAATTCTTCCCTAATGTCTCACCCATCTGTGATAAATGTCTGTGTCAAGAAGCTACCATAGCGCATTCTTTTGTTTTTTGTACAAAAATACAAAAATTCTGGAATGAAATATTTGACATCTTTACAAAATTAATTAAAATAAAACTGGTACCAAAACCAGAATGGATTATTTTTGGAATATCGGAAAGTAACCCTGAACTAAACGTGCTTCAGAAGAATTTACTCAATTACGGGCTAATAATGGGAAAAAAAGCTCATACTTAAATTCTGGAAAAATGCGCCTACGCCAACAATAGAAATGTGGATATCAAATATGTTTGAAACACTACATCTGGAAGAGATGAGATTCCTCTTACCAGGCAAACCAGACCACTTCCAAAAGACGTGGTCTACGTTTTTGGAACTATTACAAGCATAAGGTGCAATAGTAATATCAAAAGTAAGTAAATAAATAAATAAATAGATAAATAAATAAATAAAAGGTACCAGGATCTGGCAACGGGGGGGGGGGTCCTGGGCAAACTAGGGGCCAGGTCAAGCTGTGATGAATCCTGCCAGGATGCTTTCTATGCTGCCGCTGTAGAAATTGGTGAGCGTTATTAGAGATGTATCAAATTTTCTTTTACTTCTGAGGAATTAGAGGTGCTGAAGTGCTTTTGTGGCCATATCATTGAAGTGGTTGGTCCAGGCCAAATTGTTGATATGTACACATAGGAACTTGAGGCTCTCGACCATCTTCACTTCAGTACCATTGATGCAGACATTGGTGCGTACTCCACCGTGCTTTCTGATGTCAATGGCTAGCTCTTTGCTGACGTTGAGGAAAAGATTGCTGTCTTGACACCATGCTATCAAGCTCTCTTTCTCCTTCCAAGGAGATTGATAGAATTTTCATACAAAAGAGAGCATGGGGTTAGTGGACGGAAGTGGTGCTGAGGTAAAAGATGGTGATTATTGAATACAGAGGCAGACACAAGGGAGGCAAATGACCTTTATTTTATGAACTTCCTTTTCTTACAGTCGTATAACTTTGCTCTTCTGAGCTGCTATCCTGCTCTGAGAATGATTTAGGCTATTAGTCCTTCCATTTTATGAGTCGTTATTTGTTCTTAATTATCTGAGAAGAAGCTAGAAAGCACATTCCAAATTTACTCAGCTGTACCTTGAGAACATTGCGTTAATTGGGTACATTTCAGAAAAGATATTTAGAGAAGGTGCGTCATAGGCTTGCCAAATAATAATTGTGCATAGAAATATAATGTACGATGTAAAAACCTTCATAAATAAACTGGGGTAAATCAGACTTTTTAAAGCAGTGAAATGATTAGATAAGATAGATCGGAGGTAACAATTTAATCTCATAAATGTAATTGGAAACATGGAATTAAGTTATTCAATGCCTCTGCTAGGTCATCCCTCAGCTTTGCCTTTTCAAGAGAAGTGAATATATCTGTTTAGCCTCTCTATTTAGCCTTGCCTAAGTGGTAGCACAACAGTGGTTTGTTCTGCCGCACGGCTTCAGAGATCTGGGTTTGATCCTCGACTGGTGTCTGTTTGAGGTTTCCGTGTTCTGTTTCTCAAACACCTTTGGGTGCTCTGGGTTCCTCCTGCACTGCAATGGAAAAAATATTTATATTTTAATCTAGTAATGGTGGCTTGAATTTAAATTTAAAGGGAAAGATTGTGCAGAAACGGAGGATTGTGAGCAAGAAATATTGGCAAGATACATGACCAGGTTATGGGTAAGGTAATGAAAGAAGTTCCATTGACTTCCTATTTATAATTGGCTAATTCAATTATAACTGGGAAGTAGATGCAACATATTTTATTATTTATGGGGAGTTTTTTAATTGATGTCAGTGATGTAAGGTGTTTATCAGCAGGGATGTTGGCCTGGCATCGCTAGCAAACAAGAGATTTATCTTCAGTACTCTTGCATGAGCTATACAAAATACTGTGTAGACATTGGTTGAACGTTCCTTAGAGTATTGTGTACAGTTCTGGAAAGATGTGGTAGCAATTGAGAGAGTGTCCGTGGATCTGTTCGGACAGTATGCGAATTGTAGCGGGTCCATGTTGCGAGGGAGGAAGGCGCAGATGTGGTTCTTGACCAGCCTCTCGAAGCATTTCATGGCTACCGAGGTGAGGGCCACCGATCGGTAGTCATTCAAACAAGCTGGAGAGGCATTCTTTGGTACAGGTACAATGATGGATCTTTTCAAGCAGGCAGGGACCACGGACTTGGCCAGGGAGAGGTTGAATATTGGTTGACGGAGTAGACTTTATGGTCTGATGAACAGTGAACAAAATTTTGTACTGATTCTTGTGAATTGAATTTCTTATCAGGAATTGTATGTATTTTTCCCATTAAAATTGTTTGTTTGTTTACAGATTCACATAAGAGAACCAGGCTACAGTGGAAAAACACTCAGAACAAAAATCTAGCTATGATCTGAATTGTAGTGTACAGATAAATGTGCAAAATTATCTCACGACGTTGCCCTGGGATGTTCTAAATATGTTTTTAAGGTAGCAAATTTCATAATAGGTAAGTATTTTATAAGGCCTTACATGTTTTGAAGAGAGCGTGTAATGTGTGAGTAATGAAGTTCGAGAGATGCCTGAAGAAAGGACCCAGCTGTGCTCAGGAAGGTTTATTGACTTGAATGTCATAAACAGTTTCAGGGCATGAAAATACAGCAGCTGATAAATCTTTACCACCAGAATTAAACTAATACACTGATACCTTATTACAAATTTCACCTTAGTTAGATATTTTTCAGAAAGTTATGATGACATTTCAGGAAAAGTAATTTTTACCCATGTGGAAGATTAATTCCATATGCGGTAGAAATAACTCTGCACAGTGCACAAAATAGAGACGATGTGAATATCGAGCATTTTATTACATTTTCAACACTATAAAGGCCTGCAGCCCAATGATGCAGCTATTTGAGCTGATGCCTCATAGCTTCAGTGGCCGGATTCAATCCTGACCTTTGGCGCTGTCTAAGTGAAGTTTGCATATCCTCCCAGAAACTGCTTTTGTTTCCTTCATGTGTTATAGTTTTAAACATTCCAAACTCATGCAGGTTTATTGGTTATTTGCCCATTGTGAAATACCTCCAACTTACCTGGGAGGTAGAAGCTGGGAATGTTGTTGGAAACATTCCCAGGTTGGAAATCTTCTTGGAACTTTCTTGATGGAATTATATAAACTTCCCTTTAGGAAGGAGATGAGGATAAATGTATTTAGTCAGAGGGTGGTGAACCTGTGGAATTCTTTGCCATGGAAGGCTGTAGAGGCCAAGTCAGTGAATATTTTTTAACGCAGAAATGGATGAATTCTTGATTGGTACGGGGGTCAGAGGTTATGGGGAAAAGGCAGGAGAATGTGTTTAGGAGAGAGAGAGAGAGATCAGAGATGATTGAATGGCAGAGTAGACTTGATGGGCCGAAAAGCCTAATTCTACTATTCCTTTTGACCTAATGACCTAACGAGGAGCATAAAGCAAATAGGATTAATTTACAGGGATGCTTGTTTGATCTCTGGTATTGGTTTGATCGGCCAAAGGGTTTATTTCTATGCTCTGGCTCCAAGCCTCTAAATAGTGGTACAGAATGAAAGGTTTGATACGTGCCAACTTCCATTGCAGCAAACCTCAGTGGTGCTTCATGCCTCTGAACTGAGGTGTCTCTTCATATGCTGTTGGTTTTCATTGGGGAAAACAGCATCCAGCACCAAGAGGGGGTTTGAGAGGTCGGAGCTGAGCAAATAATACCAACAGTCGGCGTCCCGATAAGGATTGAATTTGGAGTGCATGGCTTTAATTGGCAGCATGTGGACTGGGGGCTGCAGATCAGGACCTCGAAAGGAGGGTTTGTGATTTCAGGAAGTCGGGAGTGGGGGCCTGGGCTGAATGGGAGATCAGAGGCAAGGGCTGTGGGTAGGTGATTGGGTAGCATTGGTGGGACATGCCCAAAAGATCTAAGGTAGGAAATGGAACATACTCTAGTCGACTTGCAGTCCACCATTTTGCTATTGTAATTCACATGCCCTAGGAGTGGATTAATTCCCAGCAGCACTTCAAAAGGATACACAAGGAACAGCAGATGCTGGAATCTTGCGCAAAACACAAAGTGCCTGGAATAACTCAGTAGGACAGGCAGTATTTGTGGAAGGAATTGATAGGTGATGTATTGGGTTTTACTCCTTCTTTGTCCTGTGTCTTCTGACCTAAATCTAAGACACCTCACATGCTCTTCAGTAATTTCCAATTCCTAGACCCCTATCACCTCATCTTTACCATGGACATCCAGTCCCTTTAACCCTCCATTCCCCACCATTCCCCACCATGGAAGTCTCAGCACCCTCTGGTTTTTCTTTGAAGAAAAACCCAATTAGTCTTTCACCTGGCTGAACTTTTCCTCACCCTCGACAATTTCTCTTTTGACTCCTCTTTCACTTTCCTCCAGTCAAAGGTGTGGTCATGGGCACTCACATGGGCCCTAGATATGGCTGCCTTTCTGTTAGTTACATTGAACAATCCTTGTTCCAAACATACACAGGCATTATCCCGCAACTCTTTCTCTGCCACATTTGATGACCACAATGGGGCTGCCTCCTGCACCCATGACAAACATTGATTTCATCAACTTTACCATTAACATAACCTTCCATCAAATTCACTTGAACTAACTCTGATACCTCAATCTCATTTCTCGAGTTAACTGTCTCCATCAAAGGGGATAGACTATTGACTGACATATACTACAAACCCACTGATTCCCATAGTTACCTTGACTACACCTCCTCCCACTCTGCCTCATGCAAGGATGCCACCCATTACCGTCACAGCTCCTAAGATGAGGCTTTCCACTCTAAGATATACTCTTTCCTCAGTAAACTTGGGTTCTTCACTTTGGTGATGGATGGATCCCTAATCTCATCAGTATCCCACAGTTCTCCCCCACCTCCATCATGGAATAAGGATAGAATTCCCCTGGTCCTCACCCTTCACCACCAGCCTCTTTTCAAACACAGTATTTTCCGACATTGCTGTTACCTTCAATGTGAACCCACCACCAGTCACATCTTCCCATCCCCATCATTTTTGCCTTCTGCAAAGAGTGTTCCGCCTGCAACACCTTGGTTCACTCATCCCTTCCCACCCAAACTGTTCCTTCCCCAGGTATTTTCCCTCGAAAACAGAGGAGATTTAACACCTGTCCATATATCTCCTCCCTTACCCCCTTTACCTCCACCCAGGACCTGGAAGCATCCCTACTACATTCAGTGCTCCCAATATGGCCTCCTTTACATCGCCGAGACTAAGCATTTACTAGGTGACTGTTTCATCTAATATTTGCGCTCAGTCAGCCATGATTTGCTGGATCCGTTAGCACCAGGAAATACGATACGATACAATATGATATGATACGATACGATACAATAGAACTTTATTTATCCCAGGAAATCAATTGTCCTCCTGGGATAAATAAAGTTCTATCGTATCGTATCTCCTGGTTGCCAACCATTTTAGCTGCCTGACCTGCTGAGTTGCTCCAAGTCTTACACAACATTTAAAAGGAGAGTTCCATATGGAATGATTTATATCTCATACCAGAATCACATCTAGTACATGAGCAAAATTCACATCTGGAAGAGCTCAAGCAAACTTCTGGGGTAACAGAATGGATCATGAGCCAGTAGCTGTTACAGATCACTCAGGAAAATATGTCTTTTCAATACTGCAGCAATTAAACAATTAACTTTCTAGGGCAAGGCTTGTGAACCAGCAATGTGAACAGCTCACAGAAAGAAATGTGAGTGCGTTTATTTAAATTCTTCACAGCTTCATGGCACTTAAAAGTGCTTTATAGGTAATGCTAGACTAAGTGGGACCCGTTGGGTTTCAAGAGGGCTAGTATGGATATTGTGGGCCGAATGGATTCTTGGGTTGGCAGCTCAGTCACTGAGGCCTGGCAGTACAGTCACTCAGACCTGGCAGGCTGGCAGCTGAGAAACTGACAGAAACTGCGCCTAAAACAGGTTACAGACTCTGTCAGAGAGAAGGGGGAGAGGGTGGTCTGAATGGATTATTGGGCTGGCAGTTCAGTGAGTCATGGCTGGATGGCTGGCAGTTCACTTACTCAGGGCTGGTGGGCTGGCAGGTTAGCAATGCAGTCACTCTAGCCTGGTATGCTGGCAGTTCACTCAGACACCCCTCCTCCCTTCACCCCTCACTCTGCCCCTTGCCATTCCCCTCCCCCCCCACACATTCAGTGCATCTCCCCACAACTTCCCCCCATTCACTCTTAGTGGTCTCCCACAGAGCAGCCATTCCTGCCTATTAGGTTTCCATTGTGATGAAGAACACACAGGCATCAAAAGTGCAAAAAGGATTTATTAAAGTTTAAATTGTGAATGACTCTTAAAATATCAGAACAATTTAAATGTTAAAGATGAGAATGATTCAATTATTTCTTGGTGTGTCTCTTGTTGTGTTCTGCTGCTCACTGCCTCTTGATGACTATTTCCTGTTGATCAAAAGAGACAATTTTAATATAGAGAGATTGTGCGGTCATATTTTAAGAAAGAAAATCTGAGAATTTATCTCAGAAGTCATTCAATGAAGCATGCTTTTAATGACAACATTCTTGGTCGATGTTCCATCCTTCACGAAAATTTTGACATTTCTCTTCATCTTTCCTCGGCTAAGAGCCACATATAGTTGTCCATGCTGAAATACCGGTTTGTCGAGGTAGATCAACACCTTCTGCATTGTTTGTCCTTGTGATTTATGGATCGTCATAGCAAAACTTGATTGAATGGGGAATTGGGTCCACTGGAGACCACCACCCGACCTGTGGAGCTGGAGACCACCACCCGACCTGTGGAGCTGGAGACCACCACCCGACCCATGGAGCTGGAGAACGCCACCCGACCCGTGGAGCTGGAGACCACCACCCGACCCGTGGAGCTGGAGACCACCACCCGACCCGTGGAGCTGGAGACCACCACCCGACCCGGAGCTGGAGCTGGAGACCACCACCCGACCCATGGAGCTGGAGAACGCCACCCGACCCGTGGAGCTGGAGACCACCACCCGACCCGTGGAGCTGGAGAACGCCAGGTAAGCCCCAGGGCTGGAGACCATCAGCAGAGCCGCGGGGCTGAAGACCGCCTGCGGAGTAACGCAGACGCGGAGCAACGGAGCGGCAGAACACCAGCGCGCACCAAGCCAGCTCGGCCCACCAGAAGCACCAACAGACGGCGACGGGTACGAAAACACCGCCGGGGACGCAGAGGTGGGTTAAAGGCCAGGTTAGAGCTAGCCCCACACAGGGCAGCGATTCCTAGCCTTTTCCTCGCCAACGTGCGCTCACTGGCAAACAAAATGGATGAACTCCGGCTAAGGATCACCTCCCACAACCGGATCAAGGACTGCAACATCTTGATCTTCACTGAAACTTGGCTCAACACTGACGTTCTTGACAGCGCCATCCAGCTATCGGGGCGTCATTTACTCCGAGCGGACAGGACATCAGACTCTGGTAAGACCAGGGGGGGGGTCTGTGCATTTATGTAAACAAAGCATGGTGCACGGACTCCACCATCATTGAGAGTCACTGCTCAGCTAACCTTGAATTCCTCTTGGTTAGATGCAGACCGTTCTATCTGCCCAGAGAGTTCACCTCCACTGTTGTGACTGCAGCCTATATCCCTCCTGATGCTAATGCCAAGCTTGCAATGAAAGAGCTGCATACTGCCATTAGCAAACAACAGACTCACAACCCCGAGGCAGCCTTCATTGTTGCGGGTGACTTCAATCACTCCAACCTGAAGACTGTACTCCCCAAATTCCACCAACATGTATCCTTCCCCACTAGAGTAGACAAGACACTGGACAAAGTCTACACCAACATGGCTGAAGCTTACAAAGCCATCCCCCTCCCCCACCTTGGTCAGTCTGATCACGTCTCATTGTTCCTGCTCCCTAAGTACTCCCCACTCATCAGACGGGTTAAACCAACTGTAAGGACAGTTAAAGTCTGGTCAGAGGAAGCGGACTTCACACTTCAGCAGTGTTTTGGAAACACTGACTGGAAGGCGTTTGCAGCCCAGGCCACCCTTGACTCTCACACGGACATTGATTCCTATACATCCTCTGTTCTGGACTTTATAAACTCCACCATCAATAGTGTCACCTCCCTCAAACAGGTGACCATATACCCGAATCAGAAGCCATGGATGAACAGCGAGGTCAGGCTACTGCTGAAAGCACGGGACACCGCTTTCAGGTCAGGCGATGCTCGAGCCTACAGTTCATCCAGGGCTAACCTGAAGAGGGGCATCAGGAAGGCCAAGCACTGCCATAAGCTCAGGATTGAGGAGCACTTCAACAACCACTCCGACCCCCGACGCATGTGGCAAGGCATCCAGGCCATCACGGACTACAGACCCTCCAACATCACCCCCACATCCAGCGACGCCTCCTTCCTTGAGGAGCTTAATCACTTCTATGGCCGCTTCGACAGGGACAATCTAGAGACAGCCATCAAGGCTGTGCTACCTGCCGATCACCAACCCCTCACACTCACCCCCTACGACGTGTACGTGGCACTGAGTAGGACTAATGCACGTAAGGCTGCTGGCCCTGACGGCATCCCCGGGCGCGTGCTCAGTGCCTGTGCTGCGCAGCTGACAGACGTCTGGACTGACATCTTCAACCTGTCACTTGCCCAAGCAGTTGTCCCCACTTGCCTTAAAGCCACCTCCATCGTGCCAGTGCCAAAACACTCCACTGCGGCAAGCCTCAACGACTTCCGCCCAGTTGCACTTACCCCCATCATCACCAAGTGCTTCGAGAGGCTGGTCCTGGCACACCTCAAAAGCTGCCTACCCCCCACACTGGATCCCTATCAGTTTGCCTACCACAAGAACAGGAGTACGGAGGATGCCATCTCAACGGCACTTCACTCCGCCCTCTCCCACCTTGACAACAGAGACACTTATGTAAGAATGCTGTTCATCGATTACAGCTCAGCATTCAACACCATTATTCCATCAAAACTGATCACCAAACTCGGTAACCTGGGCATCGACCCCTCCCTCTGCAGCTGGATACTGGACTTTCTAACCAACAGACCCCAGTCTGTGAGGTTAGACAAGCACACCTCTTCAACCCTCACCCTGAACACCGGCGTTCCTCAGGGCTGTGTGCTGAGCCCCCTCCTCTACTCCCTCTTCACCTATGACTGCACACCTGTATATGGTACTAACACCATCATCAAGTATGCAGATGATACAACGGTGATTGGCCTCATCAGCAACAACGATGAGCTGGCCTACAGGGAGGAGGTCCAGCACTTAGCAGCATGGTGCGCTGACAACAACCTGGCCCTTAACTCCAAGAAGACCAAGGAGCTCATTGTAGACTTCAGGAAGTCCAGAGGCGGCACGCACACCCCCATCCACATTAACGGGACGGAGGTGGAACGTGTTTCTAGCTTCAGGTTCCTGGGAGTCAACATCTCCGATGACCTCTCTTGGACCCACAATACCTCTACTCTGATCAAGAAGGCTCATCAGCGTCTCTTCATCCTGAGGAGACTGAAGAAGGTCCATCTGTCTCCTCAGATCCTGGTGAACTTCTACCGCTGCACCATCGAGAGCATCCTTACCAACTGCATCACAGTATGGTATGGCAACTGCTCTGTCTCCGACCGGAAGGCACTGCAGAGGGTGGTGAAAATTGCCCAACGCATCACCGGTTCCACGCTCCCCTCCATTGAGTCTGTCCAAAGCAAGCACTGTCTGCGGAGGGCGCTCAGCATCGCCAAGGACTGCTCTCACCCCAACCATGGACTGTTTACCCTCCTACCATCCGGGAGGCGCTACAGGTCTCTCCGTTGCCGAACCAGCAGGTCGAGGAACAGCTTCTTTCCGGCGGCTGTCACTCTACTAAACAACGTACCTCGGTGACTGCCAATCACCCCCCCCCCGGACACTTATTATTTATTTTTTATTCAAATCGTTTGCTATGTCGCTCTTCAAGGGAGATGCTAAATGCATTTTGTTGTCTCTGTACTGTACACTGACAATGACAATTAAATTGAATCTGAATCTGAATCTGAATCTGAATCTGAAGGGGAATGACTTCACCTTCTGTCAAAATGAGTGCTATCCTAGGAATGAGAACAATGTCATCTTTGAAGGCTCCCGTGTTGATTGTTGCAATGATCAGATTATTGTGCAGCTCTTCCACAATCATCCTCGTTCCATTGCATAGCTTTGGCAGCTCCAAGCTTTTCATTAATATATTTGGAGATCCTTTTTTCAACTCCAATTTGTGTGGTGGTAATCCAGAGAGCTCGAGTGAATCGAGGAATTCTGTTAGGAAGTGAGTATCATGAGTTCCGTCAAAGTACTCCCTAACGATTCCAGGGAAGCGTCTGATGCATGTAGAATTGATGCTTCTCATGGTGTCGTTGTGAGGAACCAAGATACAATTGTTGGATAATAATTCTGCAGGATTGTCAAATGTGGGATAGATGAAATCAATACAATCCTCCAGTGTTTCTGCTGATAGAAGCCTGTCTTGTGGAATTTCAATTTAATTGTCTTCATTCTTTAAAATCTTGTCTTCTCCCACTTTCAACAAAAATTGAGAATAGTCGCCTTCTCCCTCTGTTAATCGCATATTTGTGTGCAATTGAAACTTGGTGAAAAGTCTCCACAAGTAGGATTTCTTGATACAGGCATTTTCAATATCAGCATCATTTCCCCATTTCACCACAGCAAGTATTTGTTGAAAATCGCTACAACAAACGATAAGAATGCCACCAAAAGGCTTAGTGTTGCTGCAGACATCTTGAAGAGTTCTGTCCACCATTTCAAAGCTTTCTCACCTAATCATTGGACATTCATCCCAAATAATGACTTTCACTTGCCTCATGAAATGTGCCATCTTAGAGTTCTTCTCGATGTATCCTCGGCCACTTGGTTGGGTATCTTGAATCGAGAATGTGCAGTTCTTCCACCAGGCATTAATGTAGCTGCTATCCCAGAGGATGCTACAGCAATAGCCACATCACCTTGAACTCTAACTTTGGAGAGGATCAAATTGGTGACAAATGTTTTTCTTGTTCCTCCTGGTGCATCAATGAAAAACATTGAAGGGAGATTCCTTTTCAAGGAGTTGCACACCTGGTCATATACTGCTCTCTGCTCATCATTCAGCAGAGGCTCATTCTCCTCAACAAACTGCTGTTGTTCATTTCTATCATATTGCAATTCCTGTCACAATTCTGGATTGTCACCATCAACGTGCCTCCTTCCATTTCTTGGTTGTGGCAAATAAAATAATTCCATTGTTTTGTTGTAATTCTCAAGCTTGTCTTGAATATACAACAGAGCCTGATCACAATGCTTCTCTTCAATCATGATATTAGGATCATTCATTGTTCGCCGTTCTTTTTCAAGGTAATCTTCAGACCTTGAATTCTTGAAGTGATCCCATAATTGTTGAGGATGGTTGATCTCAGTATTCGTCAACAAAACAACAACCAAATCACACACACACACACACACACACACACACACACACACACACACACACACACACACACACACACACACACACACACACACACACACACACACACACACACACACACACACACACACACACACACACACACACACACACACACACACACACACACACACACACACACATACTAAAATGCCAAGTAACTTCAGAATGTGTTGAATATACAGTGTGTAAAACAAATGTTTAAAGCCTCCTATAAAGGCGGCTGCTGCTGAAGTAAAAACATGCTTTCAATAACGTCCAACAAACACACTCACCATAGACAGTCAGTTCTCTTGAATTATTCAACGGCACCTACACTCGGCGCCATCTTCACGTCACCCTATTGCTACTTGCCACGAACCGGAAATGACACACTGAGCGCCAACATGCTGTTAACCGGAAATTACGTCATCGGTGCCATCTTGCAACTAAGCGCAAATCACAGAATGAGTACCAATTTTGAAATTAAACACAGTCCTGATCTAATAAAATGTTTATTCACTTTATCCATCCGAAAACTATTGCAAGCAAGCCCTTTAAAACCCAACCCAATTGAGCAAAAACACTTAGCAAGCCAACAAAACACATTTGTTTGTTGATAGCACGTTAAAAAGCCAGCCAATTGGGCAAAAACAATTAGTAAGCCAACAAACCACATTCGTTTGCTGAAAGCACATTGAAAAGCCAGCCAATTGGGCAAAAATACTTAGCAAATCAACAAAATACATTCATTTGTGTTCAGTAATATTCGCAGCTCAGGGAGCTGTGACCCTCTTGCTTCCTCCATCTGGCAGAGACTGAGTGAGGCACAACACTTCCGGGGTTTATAGTCCCTCTCCACTGCCGGCAGTGGGGGCAGCAGAGAGAATGGCAATTTTAAAAAAAACATTAATATATCTCTGATTTTTTATCAATGGGAAAAATCCTCCAGTCCATTCTGGCGGAGCGGGGCTCTGAGGGAGGTGCCCAAAAATGACAGCTGTAGGTGACGGCATTCTCTCGCAAATCACAGCACAGCGAGTCAAAAATGGTCAAGATCTTAGTTTTAGTAATATAGATATTACAAGGGATTAGATCACAGAAACAGATCATTCACGGGTACATATTGCTGGCATTCACATTCACTCTTTTCTTCTTTTTTTTTCATGATATGTCCTAGTATAATCCTGCATTCACTTATTTCTGAAATGCTTCTCAAGCTTCTCCTTAAATGTATCTCCACTGTTTTATTCAACTGCTCCTTCTGGCAGCAAGTTGCACATTATCTCTGAATTCTCCAGTATCTTCTGCTGATAGTCTCCAGTTATAGTCTTCCCCACAAATGGAAACAGTCAGTGGCTCATTCTTCCATGCCCCAAGTGTCCAATTACATTGGTGTAGTATGGGGTTGAGTCATGTAATATGCAAATGAGGTAATGAAAGGGGGAGGGTGGTGGCTATGGAGCCATTGGTATCAAGGATTTAGTAACATCAGAGAAATAAATATTTTAACTGATGATACAAAGGATGCTCTTTTAGGAAGGAGATGAGGAGAAATTTCTTTAGTCAAAGGGTGATGAATTTGTGGAATTTTGCCACAGAAGGCTGTGGAGGCCAAGTCAGTGGATATTTTTACGGCAGAGATACATAGATTTTTTAATAGTACAGGTGTCAGAGGTTACGGGGAGAAGGCAGGAGAATGGGGTTTGGAGGGAGAGACAGATTAGCCATGATTGAATGGCGTAGACTTCATGGGCCAAATGGCCTAATTCTACTCCTATCACTTATGACCTTAGGACCATATGACAAAGTCAATCTTGAGCTGTATTATATGCATGTGTTAGTAAATGAAAATATACTTAAAAATATCCTGCTGTGCTCCAGTGGTTGGAAAGCAAGATTAATTTTGTGAGCCCTTGTATCACATGCAGTGGGCAGTAATCTAGAGTGCATCTTCTGCCAACAATGCTTCCATCGTGTACTCACCCTTTTCACATTTTCTCCTGGCCAGATCATGCCAGTCTGAGCGATAATCTCGAACAATGTAACTGAACGTGGGTGAGCCTGGACCGATGCCACTTACAGAGCTATTCTGATGAATGTTGATCCACTGAAAAATTTGCTTTGTCGAAGTTGACATGTTTATTGTAAATGTCCATGACACCCTAAAGCATTTAAAAACTATTAAAAAATGAAATAAGGAATTTTAAAAATCCTTATTGCAAACTCAAACAATTTCCTACAACGCTTAAATTCTCATAAATAATTATAAATATAAATGCAAATTACAATAATTGTAAAATTGAAATCTACTTTCTTTGTTCCTTGCAGCTGTGAAATCTCCATTCAAATGATTTAGCTCACAAATCCTGAGCCACATCGAACCTGACAGCACAAGAGTAGATTCCCCTGTGTGGCTGGTGGTGGTTCAGCAACCTCCATGGACATGGTGCAAATTCGACTGGTGGAGCTGGCAGCTCAGCCAGCAAGTTTGCAACTTTCACCCTGGAGTCCCTATCATGTCAGCCAAAGCAAAACATTATTTTTGCCTTTAGGCATGACTGTGGAGAGAGAGTATATTTGTGGAGAGAGTACAGCATCATTAATGTTTGGGAAAACAGGGTTTACATGTGTGAATGTAGTTCCTTAAACTGTTTGCACTTGTATGATCCTTTTGGGAAGATTGGCTTTGCTGACCCAAGCCAAACACTAATCCGTTTAACAGATGATTGTGGAAGGATGAATATTGGCCAGTGCTCAGGAATGAAATCACCTTGGTACTGGTCTGAGAGGACATAGTACCTTCATTTCACATCTCATTCAATTGCACGTCTGAAAATGCTGCACTCCCCGGCACCGAAGATCTAGAATACAATAATCCTTTGATTTATGAACATTCAATTCAGGAAATGTTTAATATAACTCCATTGATACGTTGTCTTTGATTTTCAAATGTATTGTTAGTGTATTGAAAAGCATGCCGCTCTCTGCCTTAGAAATGCCCAATATCAGTTGCCTTCAGGTGGAAACGTTTCCACCAACCTGTCGATTTGTGAGATTTTGCTTTACAAATTTTTTACCAATAATGCATCCTTTTTGTAAACTGAAAATTGACTGCATTATGGATTAAAACTACTGGAATGAGGTTTGAATCCATGACCTTTAGATTTAAACTTGCTTGCTATCAACTGAGTTAAATGTAAAACTATTTTCATCAGAAATGGATAAGGTCAACATAAACAAGATTCTAAAGTAAATGTTATTCTGAGCAAAACCTCTATTGATGAAAAAGCCAAAAGTGCTTCAAATTCTTCTTTTATTTTCTTCACAGCTGCATACCAGGATTCCAGGTAATCCACATCCTTTCACCTACCAATACTTATACACATTTCCATGTCATTGTGTAAATGATAACTTAATAACTCATTCATAGCAGGCTTCAAGCATTGTTAAGCAAGCAGCTGCAGCTTACAATTCTATTCATTATTTTGGCCCAACTCAGAAGACAAGTAGTCACTTTTTATAACGGGACATTCTGCTGGCGCATCTAAAATATTTTTACTATGTTCCTTCGGGTGACCGTTAAGCAGAAGACCATTAGATGTAATTCATCATTCAACTACACTTGAACATAAAACAAGTCCAATTCTATGGTACGGAGAATGTGCTGCACTGTTGGAAGTACAAACTTTCAGTTGAAGCACTAAGCTGCTTGGTTTCTTAGTTGGACATAAAGGATCTCTTATAGATTTTAGAGATGCAGTGCAGAAACAGGCCCTTCAGCCCACCGAGTCCGCACCGACCAGCGATCACCACGTACACTAGCACTCTTCTGCACACTAGAGCCAATTACAATGTTACAGGTGCCAGTTAGCCTACAAACCTGTACATCTTTGGAGTGTGGAAGAAATGGCCGCCTCTCTAGCAGTATGTCTGGTCCCTTCTCTGTTTTTATTATTTTAAGTATGTCTTGTTTTAAGTAATGTTTGATTTAATGTCTCTTGGCATGTTTCATGTGGGGAGTGCGGGAGGGTGGGGTGGAGGAGATCGGGGGAAACCTTTTTCAGTCACTTACCTCGACAGAGATGAGATTTTTCTCCATGTCGCATCTCCACCCCCTTTGCGGCCTACAACGTAGAGTAATGCGGCCTTTCCTGGAGACTGGCCCGGTGCAGCACGGACTTACCATCTTGGAGCCTGGGATGTTTTGCCGAGGATCGCCAGTGTTGGAGCGCCAGTATCAACTCACCTGTATCAACCATTACCTGCCTGGCCCATCTTTCTTCTGCACCCCCCCCCCCCCCCCCCACATTAAAGCTGAAGAAGGGTCCCGGTATGACCTACTTGGAGTACTACATGCACGAAGGAATGACACATATAGTTTGGTGATGGTGCAGAATAAATACACTGGATTGATCCGGAATTGAGGAGGGATGAATAGAATTGGCCTGCCCTCATGGAGGAACTGAGGTGCTCCCTGAGAGATGCAGATGTCACTAACTAACCCAGTATTTATTATCTGTCCTTATTTGTCTCGAACAGAGTAACTTATAAGGCCACTTCAAAGGTCTGCAAGAGTCAAGATTATTTGGTTGTCATATGTACCAGCAATGGAACAATGAAATTCTTACGTACTGCAGCTTAAAAAGCCCATTAGTGCAGTAACACACAAATAAATATATAGTCATCAACATGACTTATGGCGTCTTGGCCTTAATTGCGAGAGGATTTGAGTTTAAGAGCAAGGAGGTCCTATTGTAGTTGTACAGGGCCCTAGTAAGACTGCACCTGGAGTATTGTGTGCAATTTCGGACTCCTAATTTATGGAAGGACATTATTGCTATTGAGGGAGTGCAGCGTAGGTTCACCAGGTTAATTCCCGGGATGGTGGGACTGACATATGATGAAAGATTGTGTCGACTGGACTTGTATTCACTGGAATTTAGAAGGATGGGAGGGGATCTTATAGAAACATATACAATTCTTAAAGGATTGGACAGGCTACATGCAGGAAAAATGTTCCCAGATTTGGGGGAGTCCAAAACCAGGGGTCACAGTTTAAGAATAAGGGGTAGGCCATTTCGGACTGAGATGAGGAAAAACGTATTCAGAGAGTTGTGAATGGCAGAATTCTCTGCCAAAGAAGGCAGTGGAGGCCAATTTACTGGATGTTTTCAAGATAGAGTTAGATTTAGCTCTTAGAGCTAAAGGAATCAAGGGATATGGGGAAAAGGCAGGAATCGGGTACTGAGTTTAGATGATCAGCCATGATCATATTGAATGGTGATGCTGGCTCGAAGAGTGGAATGGCCTACTCCTCCACCGATTTTTCTATGTTTCTATGCAATCAATGAATCCCAGCAATAAAAGGTGCAAACTGAAGTCCATAGTACAACCAAAGGCCTGGTCCATAGAAGATCGTAGTTGCTGAGGTAGATGTTAGTGTTGTGCAGTGTTCCAGAGCCAGTTGGTTATTGGGAACTGTTGGGGTGAATTTTAGAACCAGAGAGGATATCGGTATACTTGACCATGTGGACTCTGATAAATGCTTACTGAACATTAACTTTGCTGGTTAAATTCCTCAGTGGAGGATGGTGCATAGCTAATTTACAAGGCCAGATGCTGAGCGAGTGCAATAGCCAAAATATAGATACAGTTGTGCCTCATTGACTGAAAAACATGATTAAGCAACTAAGGAGTTGCTAAGGGTTGACTGGCTAAGAAGTTGCCAAGGTATTGTTTGGCTAGAGAGTTGTTAAGTGGTTGACTGTCCCCTTAGCCAGATAATGTAAACATCTTCCATTGTTTGTAAAAAATGTGTATATAAACCAACAGTAAGGATCACTCTAGGAGAAGGTGCTCACAGACATGTCACAGTCTGGTGCTCAGAGTGAAAGTGCTCACAATCATGACTCTATTTCCAGACCTCCGTCGACAATAAAGTTGCTGCTTTCCGCTACTCAGATCTCAGTGAATATTTTTAGTCTGAAGAAGGGTCTCGACCCGAAACGTCACCCATTCCTACCCTGCAGAAATGCTGCCTGTTCCGCTGAGTTACTCCAGCATTTTGTGTCTACCTTCGAATAATTTCATCGACAGGAACAAGCTATTCTTGAACCTGGTGGTCACAGTTTTCAGGCTCCAAAGTTTTTTTCCGAATGGTAATACACAATGAGACAATGTGGCCAAAGTGGTGTGGTTCATTTTTGAGGCAGCACCTCCAATTAGTGTCTTTCGATGGTGGAGAGGTCAGTACCTGTGATGAACTAGGCAATATCTCCCATTTTTCCGTCGCCGCCATCATTCTTCAGAGTTTGAGTTGCCGGTCAAGGCTGTTATACAACCAAGTCAACCATATTTTCTAGGTAAACTACATTATGTGTCTAATCACATGTGGGTGATGTGAGCGATTGACAGGACATATTCTGATAAGTTTTTCACAATGGTTTTCCCTACATGGTTTCCTCACGCATCCCAAATTTGTGCAGGTAAGTAGGTTGCTCGTCCATTCTATGTTGCTCCTTGTGTGTGGGTGAGTGATGGGAAGATTTTTTAAATTATTTTTTATCAAAAAATGTATTCAATTATTAAAAAATAATATTTACACTACAATAAAACAAGCCAGAACCCACCACCATAATACAATACAAACATATATCCATAATAAACTATAACTACTATACAACTATGTTACAATCCTTATTGAGGATACATTCAACACCCTGCAGAGCCCAGTGGTCCCGGAACTCCCCCAGGGTGCCCGTGGACAGCAAGTATTCCCTTTCTAACCCCACCCGGGCACGAACGTAACCCCGGAAAAGGGACAGGCAGCCGGCTCGGGTAGAGCCCTCCACCGCCTAGCGCCGTGACTCGCGGATGGCCAGCTAGGCCAGGCCCAGAAGCAACCCAACCAGGAAGTCTTCAGCCCTACCCTCTCCCCTATGCACAGGGTGTCCAAAGATGAGGATGGTGGGTGAAAAATGCAACCAGAAGGCAAGGAGCAGCCCCTTTAGATATTCAAACAGTGGCTGCTGCCTCACGCACTCCATGTACACGTGGTACACAGACTCTTCCAGCCCGCAAAAGAGGCAGGCAGCTGGCGAGTCTGTGAACCGCGAGAGAAACAGGTTGCAGCGAACACCTCGGTGCAATACCCTCCACCCCAGGTCCCCAATGGGAAAAGTTATTGGAATGGGGAGAGAAGAAAAGATGGGCTTGGTGAGTTAAAGGCCATGTTTTCATACTCTATAACTCTGTATGACTAATAATTTTGTAATGCTGAGTGGTTCAAATACAGTTGCCACTGAAGTACTCCAAAGGCTTGGACAACACTTCAGAAGCAGGCCCATTCATATTTCAAGTTGAGCTGCAGCATGCAGGCAATGCTCGCATTTATGTGTGTTCAGAATAAAAGCTCCAAATCATTATCAGTTCTTTCCCTGAAGCAAACGAGAAGTTGGCATAATGTTCAATATCTGCAAGACTAAGGTCTTCCATCAACCAACCCCTGCCTCTTCCTCTGTTTTTTTCCCCACAGTGGCATTTCATGGTGAGATCATAGAATATGTGAAACACTTCCCCTTTGTTAGCAGTGGTGAAAGCAGATATCTATGGTGAAATTCACCTCTGCTTCAAAACACCAGCTCAACATATGGTTAGTTGGGAAAACAATTTCTGAAGATCAAAATCTCAGACCAGGCACCATTGGGCAGCAAAGATCCCTGCCCTCCTATATGATTCTAAATCAGAGACTATCAAAAGAAGACATCACATTGTTGGAAGAAAATTATCATCCCTGTTTCCACCAGATCCTCCAAATCAGCTGGAAAGAGAATTAAACCAACATCAGGGTACTTTCGGAGGCACAAGGTACTGCAAGTGCTTGAAATTTGAGCAGAACACAAGGTTCAGGAGTAACCCAATGGGTCGGGCAACATGGATGTGGAGGACATGGATAGACAATGTCAGGTCAGTACATTTCTTCATTCAAACTGATTGTAGAAATCAATCTCTTTGATTGAAGAAGAAAGCTAGAAAAGATGTGGGGGCTGAACAAAGCCTGGCAAGTGATAGGTGGATACAGATGAGGAGGATTTGTTCGGCGGATGGGTGGGACAAGGGTGAGATGAAAACGAGATAAGGAGAGAAATGTAAAGACAGAGAAAGGGATATAAGTGAAAGGAGGCAGAGGAGTAGATACGGTGGCTGGATACTGGGATCCTGTGGTGCATCCGTTTCTCCCACTATCCTATTCCCCTTCACCCTTCCTACCGTCCCCTTGCACCCATATCTATTATGAAGCAACTTATGCTTCTTTATCTGTCTGACGTGTTGCTAACGTGCAGGTTGCGGGACATGGCCAGCAGGCCAGAAAAGCAAATAGAAAAGAGAAAATCTGACCAAAATGGGGACAGGTAAGAATGGCCAATTCTGATGCAACATGAAGAAAGAGTATGTTACCTAAAGTTAGAAAGTACAATATCGAGTCCTGAAGTCTGCAACTTGCCCAAACAGAAGATGAGGTGTGTTCCTTAAGTTTGCATTGTCTTCATTGTAACAGTGCAGGAAGCCACAGACAGAAGGATTAAAATGAGAGTGGGATTGTGAATTAATGTGGTAGGCAACCGAAAACTCAGGGTCACTGCTGCTGACTGAATACTGGTGATCCACTAAGCGATCAACTAATCTGCGTTTGACTTCTCCAATGCAAAGTTTACCACAACGCACTGGAGGAACTCACCGGGCCAGGCCACAACTGCTGTAGGAAGTGGACTAGAAATCATTTTGGGTTGGGATCCTTCTTCAGAAGTTTGCTGTTTAATTCAAAGTTCCTGTTTTGTAATTTGGAATAATCTTATTACTCTTGCCGATAAAATTCGATTAAGTTTAAATTTCAGTAATATTATCTTATTATGTTTATCTGTAGTGGAATCTTTAGCATTATCTGTAGATGGTTTGTGCATATAACCAATAATGTAGCTACCTCAACACCACTAACCACGCCCAGCCATATCAGTATAACAGTGATATCCTCCCCTTGTTCCTCCCTTTTGGTTCCAGTACGCCTGAAGACAAGATGCAGTCAGTGCTGGGATGTGTGTGACATGTGCTTTAATAAAAGACTCAGTAAAGGTCACAGTGTGTCAGACTGGACTCCTTTACATGGTGTCAGCAAGCTAAACGCGCGTCTCGTGTTTATCGGGTTTTATTTGTCCCTAGTGTAACTAGTGTTTAATTCCCCATTCATCATGGCATCCTCATGCCGAAAGCCCTCTCCCCTTTTCTTTGACGCTGACATTGCGGAACGATGGGCTATTTTCGTGATTGACTACAACCACTTTGTCAACATCGTGCACTGAAATGACCCAGATGCGGTCAAAGCTTCCCTCCTGCTGAACCTTGCCGGTCCCGACGCCATGATATGAGCTCAGGCTTTCATTTACAATCCAGCGGTCCTGGATGACAATGACCAGGTCGTCGAGCCGGCAGAATCTGCCAATGACCCGGTATGTCTCTTACGCAAGTTTGCGGAGATTTGTGACTTGCCCTCCAACTGCATATTGGAGCGGGCTAGATTTTTTACACGGAAGCAGAAGCCTGATGAGCCTGTTGAATGTTTTATCGCTGACCTGCGCTACCTTGCTCAGTGGTGCCGTTTCGGTACCATGCATGACCCGCTCACCAGAGATATCCTTGTCACCGGTATGCTCAATCAGAAGCTACGTGCTGATCTACTGCAAAGACCTGACCTCACCCTGACTCAGGCAATGCATGCATGCCGCATTGCTGAAGTAGTTGCCCCGCCACATGGGCAAAGAGGATCTGACAATCGAGCTATAAATCTGACTGGCGTTGCCACGCCACGTCGAAAGCAGGACGACTTTCGCCTTTCCGCCGCGGATCGGGGCGCGAAAGTGAATTTATGCCCTCTGTCGTGCTTATGGGGAGAGGAGCTCTGCCGCGGCCCATTCATGCTCCTCGGGTCCCGCTTGCCAAGAAGTGTCCCAACTACAATTATGTCCACGCCATGCAGTCCCAATGCCCAGCATTTGGCAAAGCTTTCAATTTCTGTAGGAAAATGAACCACTTTGCAGCTGCCTGTCGCTCCCGTGGAAACGTTTCCCCAGCTCCTAGACAATTCTTAAACAACCTTCAGCAGCTTGAAAGTGAACTCGATTCCCAGTCTTCTGTCAACACTGCCCCCGACTCTGAGCCCAGCATTTCCATGGGAGATACTAGTGTTTACACTCTCCTTCATAGCCGATCTCGCCTCCCTGATCCCTCTGTGCTCCTCCTTCTCTGCGAAGCTGGATACGGGGGCGAAAGTGAATGTTATGTCAACATCCCTGTTCAACCGGATAAGAAATAATGAGCTGTTGACTGCTGATCGCTCTGTTTTGCGTGCTTATGGGGGAGAGGAGCTAACACCTGTGGGGAGGGCCACCTTCCATTGTGTGCTGCAGAAATCATCCCGTAACCTGTCATTCTTCATTCTGGACTGTGACTGTGCAACTCTCTTGAGCAATCAAGCCTGCCAGGATCTCGGCCTGGTGTCTTTCGACCGCACGGAACACGAAGTGCAGGCAATGCTGAATCCACTCTCCGAGTACCCTGACCTATTCGACGATAAGTTGGGGAAGCTGCCGCTTGTGTACAAGATCGCAACTGACCGATCGGTAGTGCCTGTGATCCGTGCCCCACACAGAGTATCGTTTGCCATGAAGGGCAAGGTGGAAGCCATGCTGAAAAACATGGTTGACATGGGAGTGCTGGAAGCCGTCAGCGATCCCACCAAGTGGGTCTCCACCATGGTCGCCACCATGAAGAAGGGTAAGAACGAAATACGGGTGTGCATCAACCCCAAGGATTTGAATCTGGCAATTAAACGCCCCCACTACCCTATGAGGACTGTAGAAGATGTTGCTGCCCAGATCGGCCAGGCCACTGTGTTTTCCGTCCTCGATGCCAGGAGCTTGTTCTGGCAAATACCCCTGGACAAACGATCCTCGGACTTAACCACTTTCGACACACCCTTCGGCAGATTTAAATTTTTGCGGATGCCATTCGGCATCAACTCCGCTAGTGAAGTGTTTCAGCACTCTATGGAGCAACTGTTTGCGGGTCAGCCGTGTGCCATTATTGTGGATGACATTCTTGTTTATGGGAGAGATGCTGCTGAGAATGATCGCCACCTCCGGCGGATTCTAGACCGCGCTCGCCAGATCAACTTAAAGCTTAACCCTTCAAAATGCAGGTTCCGGGTAGCTGAGGTACCATATGTTGGCCACGTTTTCACGGCCCATGGGCTGAAACCTGATCCGCAAAAGACTAACGCCATCTCCGAGCTGCCTGCACCGACAGATGTTACCAGCCTGCAGCGTTTCCTGGGCATGGTCAACTATTTGGGCAAGTTTATCCCCGACCTCAGTGAGTTGAGCGCATCCCTGAGGCAACTGAGGAAAAAAGACATTGCCTGGTCCTGGTTTCCGCACCACCAGCAGGCTTTCGATTTCCTCAAAAAGAAGCTGATCAGCACGCCGACTCTCAGATTCTTCGACCTACAGCGTCCAATTGTGGTTACGTGCGACGCTTCCCGTTTTGGACTTGGTGCTGCCTGCCTGCAGCTCTATGATGATGGCTCGCTGCAGCCCATTTCCTATCCCTCGCGGACCATGACGGACACTGAGCAGCGCTATGCACAAATAGAAAAGGAGCTTCTGGCGGATGTGTTCGCCTGCTCCAAGTTCAAGGACTTCCTTTTCGGCACCAGGTTCACTGTCGAGACGGATCATCAACCCTTGGTGACGATCCTCAACAAGCCAATCCACATCGCTCCAGCCAGACTACAGCGAATGATGCTACAGCTCCAGCGGTTCGACTTTCAGATTGTTTACAAGAGGGGCACTGAGATGCATGTGGCTGATGCGCTGTCCAGGGCCCCCCGGTCCTCCTGTGACAGACATCCCTATGAACAGGAGGACCTGCAGGTACTCAACGTCAACTTTGTTCCTTCAAAGCAGCTTCAGTGCCTGGTTGAGCACACCGCAATTGACCCCGACCTGCAACAGCTCGCAGCTGTCATCCAGCGTGGGTGGCCAAGCAAACGGACTTAGTTGCCTGCTGGTGTCCAACCTTTCTTTCTGGTTTGCGATGAACTGGTGCTCCGGGACGGAATAATCATAACTCCTTCCCACACAAAAAAAGGTAGGTTAGTAATGTTATAAACATTTTAGTTAGTTAGTTAGTTAGTTAGTAAATATCATGTTTAGCATATATCATTGATATTAATTCATTTCCCTTTTTAAATATATAAAATCATAATTATATACACTCCCATTATCTCCTTCCCCGTCTCATGATTTATTCATGAATTATTCATATTTACTACATACATTCACAAATATTGTGAATGTATTGTGAAGTATTGTTAAATTTGTTAAAATCATTGGTTATTTATAATTAAAGTATAATGATTAGAGATCTTCTTAAATCAACAGTTTTTATATTCCAATTAGTATTATCTTGTTCCATGTCCATTATACATTCCCTCATTAATTCTGTATCTTCCACGTCCGTTGTTTATCTTTGAGCTTTTCATTCAAGGTGAAACATGGTCAGTACTCTCAAAAACACATTCCAGACAGATAAGCTTGGTAACTGTCTGGAAAGCTCCGCCATCTTAACCAGTTCAAAACTCTATCATAAAAATTTTTAAAGTTCAATTTTCTTCCTTGTCGACATCTTCCCCCGATGTTTTCTTTACGATATCCTCTGTGTACTTAAAAGCTTTTTCGGGATCTATAAATGAGCGTTCAGTGCCGTTATGAGTAATTTTCATTTTTGCTGGAAAAAACACCCCGTATCTCACACCGGAGACTCCTTTCAGAATGTATCTTGTCTGTGTAAACAAGTTCCTTCTCTGGACGACCTCTGGAGGGTAATCACGGAAAAATCTAATATTATCCCCACGATATATCAGATTCTCCCCATGGGTAATCTTTTTCAATATAAATTCCACTGAAGAGTTCCAACATCTGTAATTTCTTGGGCCACCAGAATAGACCACATTATGAACACCTAAATGCAGTTCACTAGATTAGATGAAGTGTATTGCTGTTTCATGTACTGTAGATAGGCTGTTTAGGTGCTGGGTGGGGGAAGAGAAAAGGTTAAAGGACATGCATTGCACCTCCTCCAAATGGGTGTCCATTATATTGGTGTTCTTCCACATGAAGAAGAAACCCTCAGAAGATATGTTTACCTGGTGAGATGCAGGAGGAGCTCTGCTCCAGGCCCTAGTGGCATACCATACATAGTGTACGTGCTGCCCAAAGCTCCTTCAACACCTATGGAAGATCTTGAAGGTGGTATGGCAAAGGGGGGGAGTTGCTGACCAGTGGAGATGCGCTGAGGGAGTTTGGATCCTGAAAGAGGAAAACTCAAAGAACATCAATCAGTTTTGATCAATCTCACTGCTGAGCGTCGAAGGGAAGGTGTTTTTCAGCATTGTCTCCCGAAGATTAACTGAGTTTCTCCTCAAAAACAGCTACATCGACCCCTCAGTGCAGAAGGGTGGGATTCCGGGAGTTCCCAGCTGCTTGGAGCACACTGGAGTAGTTATGCAGCTCATTAGGGAAGCCCATGAAAACAGAGGCTACCTAGTTGTTCTGTGGTTGGACCTCGCCAATGCCTATGGGCCCATACCACACAAACTGGTTGAGCTTGCACTACACCAACACCTTGATCCCAGCAAGATCAAGGTCCTGATCCTGGATACACAAAAATGCTGGAGAATCTCAGCGGGTGCAGCAGCATCTATGGGGCGACTTCCATCCTTCGTTCCATAGATGCTGCTGCACCTGCTGAGTTTCTCCAGCATTTTTGTGCACCTTCGATTTTCCAGCATCTGCAGTTCCTTCTTAAACACTCCTGATCCTGGATTATTACCATAATTTCAGGCTAAGGGTGACTTCTGGGTCAGAAAGATCAGACTGGCATCGGCTTGGAAAAGGAATTATAACGGGCTGCCCCATTTCTGTTATTATTTTTGCTCTTGTCAAGAACATGGTGGCCAAGTCAGCTGAGGTGGAATGTAGAGGCCCCCTAACCAAGTCTGGTGTATGACAGCCCCCAATAAGAGCTTTTATAGATGACCTTACCATCACCACAAAATCGGTCTCAGGAAGTAGGTGGATCCTACAAGATCTTGCAAAATCTATCACCGGGGCAAGGGTGAGTTTCAAGCCAACAAACTCAACGTCCATGGTGCTGAAGAAGGGGAAGGTGACTGACAGATTCCACTTCTTATTATCTGCAACTGCCATTCCCTCATTCACTGAGCAACCTGTCAAGAGTTTGGGGAAGGTTTTTGACGCTACTCTGAAAGACTCTGCCACCATACAAAAGTCCATCAAAGACCTTGAAGCCTGGCTCACCAAAGTCAACAAGTCAGGTCTGCCAGGCAGATTCAAGGCCTGGATCTATGCCTGTGGCCTCTGCTGGTTTACGCTGTTCCATTGACCACAGTCGAGTCCCTCGAAAGGAAGATCAGCGGCTTTCTCCGCAGGTGGCTTGGCCTTCCCCACAGCCTCAACAGTGTTGCTCTGTGTGGGACCAGTAACATCTTGCAGCTCCCATTCAGTGGCCTCATGGAAGAGTTTATGGTGGCGCAAACAAGAGAAGCTCTGCAGTACAGGGACTCCAGGGACCAGAAGGTGTCATCGGCTGGCATCGAGGTGAGAACAGGGGGGAAATGGAGGGCGGAGAAAGCAGTGGAGGTGGCAGAGTCACACCTAAGGGAAAAGGCATTGGTGGGATTCATGGCAACTGGCAGAGCGGGTTTAGGATACTTCCCTAAGAGACCGGTTGGCAAGGCCCGGAGCAAGGAGAGACACCATCTAATCCAGGAAGAGGTCCGAGCATGTGTGGACGAAGGGCATGTGAGCTGGAAGGTGGGGCTCAGGCAGCAGGGAGCGTGGACAAGGTGGGAGAGCATACCGCGGCACAGGATTACCTGGTCAAACATCATGCAGGCAGACTTACAGCGCATCCGGATACTTGTCCAAGCTGTTTACAATGCCCTACCAAGCCCAGCAAACCTCCATGTCTGGGGCAAGAGCGAGACACCATCCTGCCCACTTTGCTCTGGAAAAGGATCATTAGAACATCTCCTCAGCAGCTGCGCAAAGTCCCTTGGGGAAGGTCGCTATCGGTGGCGCCATGACCAGGTGCTCAAGGTGGTTGCTGAGAGCATAGCCACTGCCATCAGTAACAGCAAACACCACCATGCCCCAAAAAATCAATTATTTTTGTCAAAGCAGGAGAGAAGCCCCAACCACAACCAAAAACAAAGATGGGCCTCCTCTATACAGCCACTGACTGGCAGCTGCATGTCGATCTAGGCAAAC
The DNA here is from genome assembly GCF_028641065.1 of Leucoraja erinaceus. Taxonomy (NCBI): domain Eukaryota; kingdom Metazoa; phylum Chordata; class Chondrichthyes; order Rajiformes; family Rajidae; genus Leucoraja; species Leucoraja erinaceus. Next base: position 35,466,369 of record NC_073379.1, on the reverse strand, counting down.
AGCTGAAATTTCCACAGCACATAACAACAACATCACTCCGGCCAGACATGATCATCACCTCCGAAGCAACAAAATAGCTGATCATTCTGGAGCTGACAGTGCCCTGGGAAGAGCGTATTGAAGAGGCTAATGAGAGGAAACGCGCAAAGGACCAGGAACTGGTGGAGATGTGTCAGGACAGAGGCTGGAAGACATACTATGAGCCCATAGAGATGGGCTGTAGAGGGTTTGCAGGACGTTCACTTTGCTATGTCCTCAACCGTTTGGGCATTACGGGGCTGGCAAAGAAGAGGGCCATTCAATCCGCAAGCAAAGCTGCAGAGAAAGCCACTAGGTGGCTTTGGATTAAGAGGGCTGATTCGTGGGCAGTTGCTGCTGGGACACAAGTCAGGGCTTGATCAAACCCGGCTGGGTCGCCTGGGCGAGGGTGTCTGATGTTGTGAGACCCGAATCACCCGATGACCCCAGGTCACATCACTGAGGATGCATCCCAGCGCATCTTGAAGATGTATCTTTCATAATCTATAATTAAAATCGACTGAGATAACAATTGGGCTGTCAGCTTGCTTCTGGGCAAGGTCAGATCTATTGCCACTCTTCCTCCACTGCTTGTGTCTTTTTGCATCTGTCCATCACTTCATTTATATGCACTTCAAGCTTCATTTTAGCCTTGGTAATGCAGAGCACAGTTTTGATATTGATTTCAGAGACATTTATAATTTATAAGTAAGTTAAACACTTCTCCCTGCTGAACATTTGCTAGTTTTGCAAATTAATTATCGTTTTACTGCTATAGATTAACAAAATTGGACACATCCCATTAAAGCCACAATTAGCTATCAATAACAGCTGGTGCCTGGATAGGGTGATGTGTAACTGGGAGACCTGGTTTTAATTGCTGTTTGTGTTTTACTCTGATAGAAAGGTAGTGGCACAAAGCACCACAGGCATTGTCTGATGGGAAATGCAAGATTCAGAAACTGAGTGTTTCATTATTTGGGGGATTTTCGTTCCAATTTACCCACATTCATAGAATGCAGGCTTCTTCTGTCTGTCGACTGCAAGAGTCCAAATTGATGTCCATTGTAGGAGCCATTTAGCTTAAACTTGTATTATTATCGTGTCTGATTTTTTTTTAGTTTTTAGTTTTTGTATCTGGTTTGTGACATTTGTAGGTGGGCTTTTTGGGAGTACATAGTAGGAATGGTGTATTCTTTTAAGTTACAGAGAAAGTCAAGTGGGCTTTATTCGCAGGCTCTCATAGTTTTTAGAATGATGAGAGGGATAGACAGAGTTGACGTGGCATGAAGAAGGAAGGGGGAATGACATAGAATTAAGGGACTGACCATGATCACGACATTTAGAGAGTGTTACGTGTGGATGAAATACCTTAAAAAAATAAATTGGATAGAATGGTGGGAGGGAATGGAAAAAGGTATATGGGACTGGGGAGAAATGTCAGTAGAAGGGTGAGGCAGTGCATTGTATATGATATGGTGAAGGAATAGGGAGTGAGGCTCTTTTAGAAGTGGTTTGGCGTCGAGGGGACCCTGATCACCCACACATGACGAGATGAAATACCTTAAAAAGAAGGTAGTCAAAAATGCTGGAGAAACTCAGTAGGTGAGGCAGCATCTATGGAGTGAAGGAATAGATCTTTTGGGTCGAGACCCTTCCTCAGACTGATGTGGAGGTGGGGAAGAAGAAAGGAAGAGGCAGAGACAGTAGGCAGTGGGAGTGCTGGGAAGGGGAGGGGAAGGAAAGCAAGAACTACCTGACACCGGAGAAGTCAATGTTCATACCGCTGGGGTGTAAACTGCCCAAGCAAAAATATGAGGTGTTTCTTCTCCAAGTTGCGGTAGGACTCCTCTGGCCATGGAGGATGACCAGGACAGAAAGGTCAGATTCGGAATGGGAAGTGAAGTTGAAATGCTGGGCCACCGGGAGATCAGGTTGTTTAGTGCGAACCAAGAAGAGGTGTTGGGCGAAGCAATCGCCGAGGCTACGCTTGGTCTCACCGACATAGAGCAGCTGACACCTAGAGCAGTGGATGAAATAGATGAGGTTGGAGGAGGTGCAGGTGAGCCTCTGCCTCACCTGGAAAGACTGCTTGTGTCCTTGGATGGAGTCAAGGGGGGAGGTAAAACGACAAGTGTAGCATTTCCTGCAGTTGTAAGGGAAAATACCAGGGGAGGGGGTGGTTTGGATGAGAAGGGACAAATTGACCAAGGAGTTATGGAGGGAGCGGCCTCTGCGGAAATCCAAAAGGGGAGGAGATGGAAAGATGTGGCCAGTGGTGGGATCCCGTTGATGGCGAAAATGTCGGAGGATAATCTGTTGTATGTGACGGCTGGTGGGGAGGAAGGTGAGGACAAGGGGGACTCTGTCCTTGTTACTAATGGGGGATGGGAAGTGATAGCAGAGCTACGGAACCTAGAGGAGACCCTGGTGAGAGCCTCATCTGTAGTCGAAGAGGGGTACCCCCTTTCCCTAAAAAATGAGGACATACCTTAAAAAGAAGCTTTTATGTGATTTATATGATGTGAATGGAACAGCGATGAAGAACGGAAAGTTATGAGTTTTTTCTTTTTTTTGTATTACCTCAATAAAAAAACAATTAATCAAGAAACGCCGTTCATCTTTGCTCTCTTATCTGTGTCGTGAGTGCGTTAGGTTGTACCTTCAAATCAATTTCCGATAATTATTGGCTATCGAAGTTAGACTTTGAGAACGTTGTAAAAACTGTCATTATATCGTTTATCTGGATAAAGTCGTGGTAGGTAGTTTTTAAGATACCGGAGTATCATCCTGAAGCCTGGTACTTTGTTCAGAAGACAGAAGATCTAATCTCAACAATGAATCTGAATGAGTTTAGTTTAGGTAATTGTCACGTGTACTGAGGAACAGTGAAAAGCTTTTCAGAGGGAACTGCAGATGCTGGAGAATCGAAGGTTACACAAAAAAGCTGGAGAAACTCAGCGGGTGCAGCAGCATCTATGGAGCAAGGGTCTGAAGAAGGGTTTCGGCCCGAAACGTTGCCTATTTCCTTCGCTCCATAGATGCTGCTGCACCCGCTGAGTTTCTCCAGCTTTTTTGTGTAACCAGTGAAAAGCTTTTGTTGCATACTAAACAGTAAAGCTTTTGTTGCATGCTAAACAGTCAGTGGAAAGACAATACACCATTACAATTAAACCGTCCACATTATACTTGATAAAGAAAATAATGATTATTGCAAGATAAATTTCAGTAAAGTCCGATTAAAGATAGTCCCAGGGTCTCTAATGAGGTAGAGAGTGGCTCAGGACCACTTTTCAGTTGTTGGTAGGATGGTTCAGTTGCCTGATAACAGCTGGGAAGAAAGTCCCTCAATCTGTAAATGTGTGTTTTCACACTGATTACATCTATGTATGGTATGTCTGGGATATTTGGATAGCATGCAAAACAAAGAATTTCATTGAACCTTGGTGTTTGTGATGAAAAAAAACTAAAACCTAAACTTTTTGGAAAATTTTGTCTCTGATAGTCAAAGTGGAATTTAGGAAAATAAATTAATATTGTCTAAATAAACGGACCAACAGACTATGTTGGCATTAAGTCCATGGTGGAAAAATTAAAATATCCATTAAAAAAGTGTGTCACTGGTAGCCTGAAAAAGAGTCCCAACCCAAAACGTTACTTATTTATATTCCTCGGTTGCTTCCTGACCCGCTGAGTTATTCCAGCACTGTGTGTTTATTTTTGCAGTGTCAAAAAGTTTTACACTCACTCTGAATATTCTTGTAGTTTTGACCTTGCATGGTCAACATTATACGAACACTCCTTTCAGATCCTTTGTAAAGTCAATGGCACAGGCGTTTCTTGAGAATATTTAAGGTACCAGATTGAACACATGTGGTTACAATATGTTTACCTTGTTTTGCTTTAATTGAGATGATATTGCAAGATTTTATCTATAACTAGACTAAATGGGGCCTGTTGGATCCCTGTCACACGGGAGACCTGGTCCCCCAACACAACCCCTTCCCCAACGCAACATTCCACCATTCACCCGTTCCCCAACGCAACTCGTCCCCCAACGCAATATTCCATCACTCACCCTTGGCCCTCAACTGTGCAGGCACGGCTCATTTCCCCTCATTTCCCCTCTTCACCCTCCCTCTTATTTCCCCTCTCTTCCTCCCAAAATCCCTCCCTCACCTCTTCCTCCCTCTCCTTCCCCTACTCTCAGTCAATCCCTCCCTCCATAATTCCTCTCCCCTACCTATCCCCCTCCTATCTCTCTGCCACCACCTCCCCTACTCCTCACCTCCTCCTACCACCCCACTATCCCCCACCTCCCCTACTCCTCACCACCTATCCCCCCCACTATCATTCATTTCCTCCCCCACTCCTCCCTCCTTTCCTTCTATTCCCCACTCCTCCCTCATTCTCCCTCCTCACCTCCCCCACTTTTCCCCTCTCCCTCCCTACCCCCTAATCTCACAATCCCTCCACTCTCCCTCCTCACTTCCCCAGCATCTCGAGGGTGCCACTCCTTACCCTCCATGCAAGCCAGGAGGAGCAGCAGCTGATGGCCTGAGAGCCAGACTCAGCAACCAGGCCTTGGATCCTTGGCGTGGCCTCATGCCATGGTGCAGGCCCAGAGCAGCAGCAGCAGCAGCCATCAGCCTCAGAGCCAACCTCACCATGCCAGCCCCAGATCGTCGGCGTGGCCGTTTGCTGCCCCCGGAGATGGCCGCCGCTGCCCGCAGATGCATCCCCAGCCTCAGCAAAAGGCGGCGGATCCCTGTGTTTGGTGCGGCCTCTCCCCGCTGCCACGTGCAGACATTGCCCCAGTCTTAGCGCCAAGGCGACAGATCCCCGCAGGCCCAGAGCAACAGTAAATTGGAAGTAATGTTACCCGTGACGCCGTTGTGAAAAAACATGGCAAACTGAATTATGAAAAGGCCCCAACTGCGCAGGCGCGGCTGAGGACCTGTTGCGAATTCAGTAAAAACATGCACAGGAACTCTCCCCCAACTGCGCATGCATGGGTGGGGCACTGTTCTAAGTTAGTTTTTTTTAAACGTCAATAACTTTTAAAATATACCAGCAATCTGAACAAAACATTTTTTCATTTACAGCACAGGACAATGGTGCGTAAGGTGCACCAAAAATGGTAGCATGATTGTATACCATCTTTACACAAATAGAGGTACAATGCAAACCTGCAGATAACAAGAAGAGAGTTTTAGTGGGACCAGATGGGTCCCTGTCACATGGGTGGCCTGGAGCACCAATGCAACCCGTTCCCCAAGGCAATATTCCACCACTCATCTGTTTCCCCAATGCAACCCGTTCCCCCAACGCAATATTCCACCACTCACCCATAGCCCCGAACTGTACAGGGGTTGCTTATTTTGCCTTATTCACTCCCTCATTTTTAAACATTAAAAAAAAGCAGAATTCAGTGTACTGTGACTTAAAAAAATGCATTTGGACTTGCTAGAGCTAGCAGGACTCATTGTACTTGGATAGCAACAATGTTGCAAGCAGGGCTACAATCCCATTGTGACATCATAGCTGTAAGCACAGGGAAGAAATTGTTCTCAATTTTGGGTTTTGTAAATCTAAAAATGTTAATAACTTGTAAAATATAACATGAATCTGAACGAAACTTGACACAAACCACCACATTAAGTATATTGTGAGTAAGGTGGTCAACGCTGTCTTGTACCGTTTTGGCATATGTCCAGGATCACATATGCAAGCATAAAAAAATAGATAGATAGAGATGAGTTTTAGTAATATATTGGGCGGCTGGGCCACGTAACTCTCAGCTCGTGGAAAACAGTGCCCCTCCATGTTGAAAATTCTGCGCAGCTTGCCACGAGGAGCAGAGGCATTGTGACGTCATCCAGCTCGCTTCACCTCGTTAACTTCAAAAAAGATCTAAGATTGGTGAACAAATTTAGTTTTAAAAATGGGAAATAATAAATCAAACTTTCAGATGAGGGGATTTTTGAAATCATGAGGTAAATCTCTACCAGAATATGTAAAAACGTCACTGTTACTGCATCGCGTTTTCGAGGAGATGTGAATCAAAGAACAAGTTCAAGCAAGCAAACACACAAGTAAACATCCAAAATCAGTTTTAGAATATAATAGATAGACAGACAGACAGACAGACAGACAGACAGACAGACAGACAGACAGACAGACAGACAGATAGATAGATAGATAGATAGATAGATAGATAGATAGATAGATAGATAGATAGATAGATAGATAGATAGATAGATAGATAGATAGATAGATAGTATCCCACTGAAGGATTGTGATAAGGTTTAGGCTACCTTAATAATTGGGAAAGCAAATGTAAACATATGTACTAACACTGCTCCTCAAGTTTGCAATAAAAGCCATTCAATAGAATTACCAGTTCTTAGAGTAGATAATTAAGGGCTGTACCTCCCTGGGGAAGAGTTTTGTAGATACAAAGAAAGATTCCAAATTAATTACTGATTAATCAAAGTAATAATCATGCATTGGTATCTCTCTAAATAACTAATTTCTTTATATATTTCCTGTGTACAGTTAACTGATGGTACAACTTTATGTTAAATGCAATTAATTTGTAGAAGGTTATGATTTATGTTAAGGGGGAAGTAAAGTTGGATATCTTTACAAAATAAATATAATGTAGATAATGATTTTGAATGCATTGTTACAAAGCTTAGGGCAAAGTTTAAATGAGTTGTACAGGGCATATTTTTCACGCAGAGGATGGGGGTGCCTGGAACATATTGCCAGAGATAGTGGTAGAGGCAAATATGATAGAAGCATTGAAGAGCCTTATAAATAGGTTTATGGATGTGTCGGGAATGAAGCAGCATGTATCATGTGCAGGCAGATGAGATTAATTTAACTTGGCATCATGTTCAGCACAGCCATTGTAGGCTGAAGAGCCTGATCCTGTGCTGTATTTTTCTATGTTTTATATTCTATGTTTGTACTCGTGACTGTTGTTAGTAGAGAGTTGACTGTGTTTGATGAAAGGTGCTGTGTTGGAAGCTGTCCCACTGTTATTTTCTTGGTAAGCAGCAAATCCAAAGAACCTACAGACAGCACAATGTTATTTAATATTGTTTAAATGACATCAAAAAGCATTAAAACTTTATGTTTGCAAATTTTCAGAAGTTCTGAAGTGTATTATCCTATTACTCTCTCTGTAATCCAATATCCTTTTTTTTTCATTCCTAAACCTGTTGTACGGTTTTATAATGGTGTGTAACTAATCAGTGAGAGTGCCTTTCAAAGGCTCTATCCAATGTTTCTGAACCAGCAAACCGAGCAGGTCCCAGGAGCACTGCCTCCAGCATGATTATTGTGCTTAATGAAGCTTTTATAGCTACTCCCCTGCAAGTTGAGTATTATGTGTGGTCAGTTGCAGTATGAAGGAACACCCCATAAATTCCAGATTTTTTAATAATGTGTGTAACGTGGACATGTCTTCCAACAATCATAAAACTAAAATGTTAGATTTATTTGCTTGATTGCAATAAAATCGCTGACCAAATATTTTGTTGCCATAATTTAGGGCATTAAATAATATTTTACAACTTAATCTTGATGGAAGATAATTATGCATAACATTGCCTTGTGTTCCATGTTAATAAATTGGCGTCATTCCATTCATAGCACAATCTCTAAATCTCTTCTTTGAATGAAATCTTGACCAGTTTAATCCCCAAATCTCTTTTTTTTAATCAGTACTCTGCCTTATTTAATGTATTAAGCTCCAGATATTTTTTTCAAATTCCAGTCACAATCTTACTTAATATATCACAGAACACCCGAATGAAATGTAATTGCCGAATACTCTCTTGAACTTCTATATGTGTAGAGTAGAGAGCATATTGAAGGGTTGCATCATGGCCTGGTTCTGCAACTTTCCATCCAGGAATGAAGGAGATTACAATAAGTTGTGAACACTACCCAGTGCAACACAGATACTGATTTTGCCACCATCAAAAGGATCTATATGAAGTGCTGCCTCAAAAAGGCAGCCGGCATCATCAGAGACCCTCACCATCCTGGCCGAGCTCCCATTTCACTCTTGTCATTGTGAAGAAGGTATGTCTGAAAACCATGCTCAGAAACAGCTTCATCCCAATAACAATCAGGCTATTGAACTCCACAACCACCAAGTAAATTACAAACTACAGACTGTCTTTGGTAGCACCTAGAGATTTTGTGCTATTATTTTATGCAAACTGAATGAACAGCACATTGTATTCTGCCTGAGTAGTATACAACCCAGTGGCATGAACATTGAATGTGATGTTACGGAGACACATGTGAAACGTTGTTTTGCTTGCCATCCAGGCACATACTATACATGAGTACCATCAACCTATTACACAAGCACAACAGGTAGCAGCACAAAGAGGAAACTGTCCAGTGTGCAGAATGTACTGCTATGGCATAATAGTTTTACAGCTGCAGAAAGCAAGGGTTGCAATGAGGATGGCTGGCAGATTGGGACTACACTCTTAGTTCATGTGGGATCTGCTCAGTAGTCTGATTACTGAATTTGGTGATACATGTTTTTATGCTTTTGCATCTTCTGCTTGACGAAATAGAGAAGCAGAGGGAATAGTTTGGGTGAAAGTGGTCATTGATTATGTTGGTAGCTTTTCAGAGGCATTGTGAAGTGTGGATGGAGTCGATGGGAACAAGGCTTGTATATGTGATGGAGTAGACTGCATCCATAATTGGGATATAGAACATAGAACAGAACAGCACAGGAATGGGCCCTTTGGCCTACAATGCTTGTGCCAAACATGATGCCAAGTTAAAAAGATCACACCTGCCTGTACATGATCCCTGTCCCTCAATGCCCTGCACTTCTATGTGCCTATCCAAAAATCACTTATACCCCACTATTGTATCTGCCTCCACCACCACCCTTAGCAGTGCATCCCAGATCCCATCACTCTCTGTGTAATGAACTTGTCCCACTCAACTCGATTACAAGAATTTGCCCTTCACAGCTTATAGCTCTGCCCTCTAGTGTTAGATATTTCTACCCTGGGAATGTTTCCTGTCCACCCTATCTAGGCCCTATAATTTTATATACTTCTTTCAGGTCTTCCCACAAACTCCGATGCTCAAGAGAAAATAACCCAAGTCTATCCAATTTCTCCATGAAATGGAAACCCGTTAATCCAGGCAGCATTCTGGTAAACCTCCTCTGCATCCTCCCCAAAGCCTTCTCATCTTTTCTGTAATTTCCAGAACTGCATACAGTATTCCAAATGGGGCCTAACCAAAGTCCAATAGAGCTGATTATGACTTGCTGACACTTATATTCAATGCCCCCAACAATGAAGTCAAGCATATCAGACGCCTTCTTAACCATCCTATCTTCTTGTGCTGCCGCCTTCAGTGAGCTATGAATTAGGATTCCAAGGTCCCTCTGCATATCTATGCTGTTATGCATTTTGGCTTTATCTGCATACTCACTCCTTATTTTCAACCTCCCGAGTGCAACACATACAAACTTGCTCAGGTTAAACTCCATCTGCCATTTCTCCGGCCAAGTTGACTGTGCCTGAACCCGTCTGTCAGTGGATTACCAGCTTCCTGGCAGACAGGAAGCAGCATGTGAGGCTGGGAAAGCACATCTAGGACACGCAGACCCTTAGCATAGGAGCACCGCAAGGCTGCGTACTCTCTCCTCTCCTCTACTCTCTCTACATCAATGACTGCACCTCCACTGACTCCTCTGTCAAGCTTCCCAAATTTGCGGATGACACAACCCTGATTGGACTGATCCAGGATGGGGAGGAATCTGTTTACAGCCAGGGAGTGTCACAGCTGGTGTCACGGTGCCGTCACAACAACCTGGAGATCAATGCTCTTAAGACAGTGGAATTGATTGTAGATTTTAGGAGAGCTCCCCCTCCCATCACCCCACTCACCATCAAAAACACTAGTCATGCCTGTGGATTATTTTAAGTTCCTGGGAACCATCATCTCCAAGGACCTTAAATGGGGGGCTACCATCAACTCCACAGTTAAAAGACACAAGAGAGAATTTATTCCTGGGGCAGCTGAGGAAGCGCAATCTGCCACAGGCAATGATGGTCCAATACTATATGGCCATCATAGAATCTGTTCTCACCTTCTCTATCGTGGTCTGGTTTGACTCAGCCACCAAGCACGACATCCGGAGACTGCAGCGAACCATCCGATTAGCTGAGAATGATTTTGGCTGCAACCTTCCCTCCATTGATGAACTGTATACTGCAAGGGCCATGAAGTGAGCTGGGTAAGGTCATCTCTGACCCCTCTCACCCTGGCCACAAACTCTTTGAATCACTTCCCTCTGGAAGACGACTCCGGACTGTCAAAGCTGCCACAGCCAGACATAAAAACAGCTTTTTCCCACAAGTAGTAGCTCTACTCAATGAACAAAAATCTGTAGTCTCCTTTTGCTCTGGTATTTTATTTAATGCACGTTTAATCAATAATGATTTATTATTAATGTTTTATGTGCAATTCTTAACTATCACTGTATCTCATGCTGTCACTTGCGGGCGGAGTGCCAAGGCAAATTCCTTGTATGTGAATGCTTGGCCAATAAACTTTTTCATGAACTTATTCATTCATTCATTTCTGCAGCTGATCTATATCCTTCTGATTCTTCTGGCAGCATTATTCACTGTCTGCAACTCCTCCAATTTTGGTGCCATCAGCAAATTACTCACCAACACATCTACATTTACTGGTACAGAAGAAGGGTCTTGACCCAAAACATCACCTATTTCCTTCGCTCCAAAGATGCTGCTTCACCTGCTGAGTTTCTCCAGCATTTTTGTCTACCTTATATTTACATCTAGGTCATTTATATATATATATCACATAGACCAGACGTCCCAGCACTGATCCCTACAGAACTCCATTGGTGATTGATTTCCAGCCAGAGTATCTACCTTCCACCACAACCTTCTGTCTTCCATGGATGCCAGCTCTGAATGCAATGACCATGTAATTGTGAATCCCATATATATCAGTCTACCATGAAGCCTTACTAAAATTCATCTTTACAACATCCATCATCCTATCTTCATCAATCTCCTTCGTCACCTCCTCAAAAAACAAAGGCAATGAACTTTGTAATTGGAGAAATAGGGAAAAGGGAGTGTGTGCAGGTCTTCATAAATAAAGAAGAGGCATTGAAGACACAGTGATCTTAAAGATGGATAGGTCCCCAGAGCAGGGTGGGATTTAACCAAGGCAGCTACTGGAGGCAAGTTGAAAGATTGCCGGGGCATTTGCTAAGATTTTTAATGTTTCACTGACAACAAATGATGTACCGGATGGCTGGTCGACAGCAAATGTGGTCTCCTTGTTCATGAAAGTGAAAAGGAAAAGACTGTTAATTACAGGCCAATGAGCCTAGCAACAGTAGCAGGAAAGTTATTGGGAAAAAAATTCTGAGACAAAAAATTAATAATTTCCTGGAAAGGGAAGGACTAATTAGATAGCCAGTGCGAGGCACAAATTGGGGGAACGTATTTCCCATCGCCATACTGACTTTTCTGTACTGGGCCTCCTCCACTGTCAGGCCAAATGCAAATTAGAGGAACAACATCTCATATTTTATTTGGACAGCTTACAACCCAGCAGTATGAATATTGATTTTTCTAATTTAAAGTAACCAGTGCATTCCCTCTCTCTCCATCCCTCCCCCACTCTAGTTGTCCTACTAGTTTCACTGTTCATATATCTCCATTATCACCTCCTCAACAGCCAACAATGGCCCATTGTGGGCTCTGTGGTTGTCAGTGCCATCTCTAATTTATCCTGTGCCATTTCATACCTCTGCTTTCCATCTCCCAGACACTCAGTCCGAAGCAGTGTCCCGACCTGAAACATCACCTATTCCTTTTCTCCAGAGATGCTGCCTGTCCTGCTGAGTTATTCCAGCATCTTGTGTTTATCTTTGCCTTTGCCAAGGTAAGAACTTGTCTGTCTAATCCGATTGAATGTTGTTGACAGCTTAATGAAGTGTTTTGAATAGGGCAGAGCAATAATGCTGATTTTGGTAATGCTTCTGACAAGATCCCTCATGGGAGACTTGTCCAAGCATTTAGAGCACATGGGTTCCAGGGCACATTGTCAAATTGGGCATAGGAGACAAAGTATGTGGGTTAAGAGTTGCATTGTGACAAGTGGTGTTCCATCGGATCAGTACTGGAACTGTTGCTTTATGTAATATGTGCGTTAATTATTTGGATGTGTACATAGGTGGCATGATCAGTAAGTTTATAGATGACACTAAGATCGGTTGACAGTGTTGAGACTAGTTTTAGGCTACAGGGTGAGATCAATGTATTGGCAAAATGGGCTGAAACCTGGCAAATGGGATGGTCTGTGTGTGTATTTGAGGATTTTGGCCCAACTTCCTCATACAGGACATCCTAAGGCAGAATGATATATGAATTGGACAGATGATAGAGGTGATGATGGGATGATAGGCTGCCAGGTGGACTAGGAGTGTGGGTTTGGAGAAGCTTCTAAAGGACCTTCATGATGCTGCAATATCTAGTCGTAGTCATACAGCATTGAAACAGGCCCTTCGGCTCAACTTGCCCACTCCGACCAACATGTCCCATCTAACTAGTCCCACCTTTGGCCCATATCCCTCAAATCCTGTCCTATCCATGTACCTATCTAATTGTTTTTTAAACGTTGCAATAGTCCCTGCCTCAACGACCTCCTCTGGCAGCTTGTTCTATACACTCACAACCCTTTATAGGATAAAGTGACCCCTCAGATTCATATTAAATCTTTCACTCTTCACCCTAAACCTATGTTCTCCAGTTCTCAATTTCCCAACTCTGGGAAAGAGACTGTGCAGCTACCCGATCTATTCCTTATATGATTTTATACATCTTTATAAGATCACCCCTCATCCTTCTGCATAGACCTGAGCTATATATCTGTAGATAGTGAACAGTGTAGTCATGCTTCATTGGTGGAGGAGGGATGGATGTTTATGGCTGTTGGATGTAGTGTACCAGTCAAGTGTCCCAGTATGAAGTCCCACGTGTATTTGAACTTTATAAATCATCTTGAAGTTATTAAATGTTGAGTTTTCCACCAATTGCCTTATGAGGCTTTGAATTTCAGGATTTAAAGCATTTTCAAAAGCAGGTGGGTGTCGACTGCTTCCTTAAGTGAAGGACATGACTGGAGCTAAGCAGCCCAACTTCTGACATGTTGAAATAAAAATTATAAATTTAACTTTTTCTCTAATTCATTTAGAAACATCCTGTTCCCACTTCAAACTCTGCCTCTGAAATTCATTGTTAATGTTTAATGTTGTATGTGTCATTCTTAATTATTTACAGTATGTTGTGTTGTTACTTGCAAGCGTAGCACCAATGCAAATTCCTTGTATGTGTACATACTTGGCCAATAAACTTATTAACTTATACATTCATTCATTCATTCATTCATTGACATAAATGAAATCAATTTTGAGAAGCGGAGTGCTCCATGTCAATACCACGAGAAAGTTCATTTACTTCCACAAATTGGAGTGGAATTTCAAAGCAATACTGCTTTACAGAGATGTCTTTTATTGCAACTTGTCTTCTTGCAACTTATGTCCGTAGAACAGGTATTGACTCGCAGTCTAATGCATGCATCAGAAACATTGAGATGCAATTAAAGGTAAGATAAATGTGCATTCAGTCTCGACTTGAATTGAAACATTTTTATGTGCCTCCAGCTTATAACTCAGAGGCCCGAGAAACTAGTTTAGGATTGTTTTCTTCAGAGGGATGGAGGATAGGGAACACTGATAGAAGCATACAAAATTGTGAGAGGTAAGCACGGGCTAGATACAGTAATAGGAAACTATTCCCATTGGCATAGTTCTCAGAAATATGTATGACGGGTTTCAAGTAAGGGATAAAGATTTAAGAGAACCTGAGCAGTGTTAGGAGATGGAACATACTACCTGAATGGGTGAGGCAGGTAGGTACTTACACAGCATTTAGTAAGGACCTAGACAAGCACTTGAATCATCAAGGTATCAAAAGTTTTCAGCTAAATGTGGTTAGTACAGATAGAAAAGTTTGCAGAAATGTTCCCACCTGACACATCATCTGTCCATTCCCTCCTCAGATGCTGCCTGATCCATTGAGTTTTGCCACTACTTCATTTTTTGCTTTAGTATAGATAGTATTTGATGATCACCATAGAAATAATAAACTGAAGAGACTGTTTGAAAAACAGGATAGGAATATGACAGGATAGGACTGTACAGGAACGGGCCCTTTGGCCCACTATGTCTGAGCTGCCAATTAGGCATGCCAATCAGGCCATATCATGTTGCCAATTAGGATGAAGGGCCTGTCCCACTTGGGAGATCTCCACCGCGAGTTCTGGCAACCTTAAGCGGCTAAAAAAAAATCAAGGTTGCGGTGACCTACGACCTCCTACGACCTTCCTCGACTATGTGTACGACCTCCTACGACTATGTTGAAGACCTCCCTCGACTATGAAGAAGACCTCCTTCGACCATGTACGTTTTACTCGAGGATGGTCTCTGGCAAATTGGTCCGAGAATGAGCACGACCCCCTTCAACATCAGAGGCCAAACCGAAAGCCAGCAACGACCAGTGACCAGTGTCTACAGCTCAAATGATCACCTGATAAAATGATGTAATGTCTACCTTTTTTTCTCACTAAAAAATGGCTCCAAGGTTTTTTTTTAACCATTCTGAACCGTGCAAGCAAGGAAGGAACTAGTTTGGAGGATGTTAGTAAAACTACTACTGCTGTTTGCACTAGCCCTTTTGCTTCAGCAGCCTTTTAAGAAAGGCAGAAGGGGAAGAGCAAGGGTGATGAGAAGCACAAGAAGAGGTCTCAATGGGTGAATGGAGATGATGAGATGGACTGTCCCAGTACACCAGATGACTGGAAGAGAGTGGTGCTGGGCTTTGACAAAAGATGGAACTTTAAACACACATGTGGGGCAGTGGATGGCAAGCATGCCATTCTTGTCCCTGTCCCTGTACCCCTAGTTTTCCTTATCATACAGGATGGCATTCTGCTGGAACCATTCTTTAAGGTCCCCCTCCTGCTGCCTGGTGAAGGTGTAGGGCATAACCTTCCTCCAGCCCTCCATCATCACCAATGCGGCATCTGCCTTTGATGCTGTGTCAGACACAGGAGAAAGGGCTGCTTTGCTGCCTTCAAACGAGGCAGTGAAGGATGGGGTGGTGGTGGGGACCTATACTACCACCCTGGTCTCCTCCTCCAGGAGTCTCTCATTCAGGGCTATCTCTTCCTGCACTATCACCTCCTGCCACTGCTCCTCCTGGATGGGCAACACCTGCATGGCAGGTTTTTTTTCGGGTCGTGCTGTCCCCTTGCGCTGCTGCCTTTTTTGTGCCATCTCTAAAACACGTCTCCTCTCCAAAAACTCTCCAGCTATGAATGAACATGCCCTGGAGTGATAGAGGTCACGTGCTGCTGTTTAAATTACATTTTTTCCCTACAGACCTTTTTTTCACCCCGGAGCTATTACCTTCGACTACCTTCGACCACCTTCAAATACGTACGACTAGCATCACAACCTACTATGACCCACTTCGACTAGACACATGACTAAAAAAGTATTGATTTTTCCCACGGTTTCCTATTTTTAGTCGCGGTCAATTTTTAACATTTTGAAAAATACGCCCGACCTAGCTGAAGCCCCAACTACGCGGAAACCACTCTCGACCATGAAGGAGAATGACGAAGACCTCCTACGACCTCGTGGCGACCTTCCCGTGACTATGGGTCGTGGGTAAGGTCGCCAGAACGCGCGGAGGAGGTCGCCCAAGTGAGACAGGGGCTTAACCCTGTGTGCTGCAAATGATCCAATTTATATCGAAGTCACGTGAGTGAATACATGAAGAGCCCACCAGCCCGCATGTGCGTCAATACGTAGATGCATGGCGCGCGAGTCGGAGTAGTTCGAAACTGCTGGTAAGGTAGGAACCGGCAGGTAAGTTAATTTTGTTTTCAGCGGGCCGCTGCAGGCTCTGAACAGGAGCAGGCGGCTGCCACTGTGGGAGCTCCAAACGGGAGCAGGCGGCCAGATTTGGAGGCCACCGTGGGCGCTCCATAAGGAGCTAGGATTCGATATTGCGGCTGCCGGCATTGGAGCTTTGAACGGGGGCAGGTGGCCGGATTTGGAGGCAGCCATGAGGCTCTGATATGATATAGCGGCTGCCGGCGCAGCCAGGTCAGCCATCGCTGCAAAAGATTAGCAGCAGCCGGTGAGTTAAAAATAGCCACGGCCAGGAGCAACCGCCAGGTAAGCTCAGCTGCCGTAGCACCGAGCAATTTTACACATAGATGCTGCCGGCTGAAGTCGGTTCAGCTTACGCTGGAGCAGCGTATAGTGTATGCTTTATTTTTAGGGCGACTATAAATAGAGTTAGCAGGTTTTAATAGCGGTTGCCGCTCGGTCACGTTTGTGCCTATCGTAGCAGATAGCATACAAAGGTCATGTTTAATACTTTGCCAATATAATATATCTTATCATGCCAATAAAGTTTAAAATTGAAAATGAATTAAATTGAATGCAAAGGACATTTATTATCACTTACACCAAATGATGTAGTGAAATTTGACTTGCCATTGCAGTCCACAGACTCCTGGCTTAGGAAGCCTTTTTTGAGCTGTGTCTATCAGACACCTGTGGAGCTACACCTGGTTCATGGTGGCGTCATGATAATTTCCGCTCAGTAGAGGGGACTGTTGGAGATTCTTTCATAACTGCTGTAGATTTGGGAGCAACAGCAGGAGGAGATTAGCAAGAGAGAAGACTGATTGGCTCTAGCCCGAGTAGGAGGAGAGAAGTGAGTCAGTGCCGGGAAAACAGTTGAAAAGTAGAAGCCAAGCACAGGTAGACTTTACTCAGAACTGCTGTAGATTTGGGAGCAACAGCAGGAGGAGATTAGCAAGAGAGAAGACTGGTTGGCTCTAGCCCGAGTGGGAGGAGAGAAGTGAGTCAGTGCTAGGAAAACAGTTGAAAACTGAGGAATTTGGTTTGTAAATTGGTAATTCAGGCAATTTATCAGTCAATTTAAGCCCTTAGGGAGCGGCAGTGAGTGAGCGGCCTTGTGAGGGAAGTGCCCGGTGAGTAAAGTGTGAGTCTTTGGCTCGAGAGTCTTAGGAGAGGAGACCACACAATACGCTTGAGAGGTAGAGACGAAAGAAGGAGATGTCAGGCAAGTTGATTCAGTGCGTTGCTTGCATTATTTCAATTCATTCAATTCAACTTTAATGTCATGCACAATTACAAGTATGAGTCAACAAAATGCAATTTTGCGTCAGTCTTAATAGTTGTGCGCAATAAAAAAAAATAGAAGAGAGATGGAGAATAACAAAAATACAGAATAATTAACAATGGGGACGGAAGTTCAGCAAATCTATCGTGGGACTGTATTGCAATGTGTATTGTTGTAGAAGCTGTTCCTCATCCTACTAGTATGTGACCTGAGGCTCCTGTACTGCCTCCCTGATGGGAGGAGGGCAAACAGTCCATGGTTGGGGTGTGAGGGGTCTTTGATGATCTTCCCAGCCCGTCTCAGACACCGTTTTCGGTGGAGGGCATCCATGGCAGGGAGCGGGGCACCGATGATGTGCTGCGCGGTTTTCACCACCCGTTGTAGTGCCTTCCTGTCCGCAGCAATGCAGCTGCTGTACCATACCGTGAAGCAGGTGGTCAGGATACTCTCTATGGTACAGCGGTAAAAGTTGGTCAGGATCCGGGGGGACAGGTGGGCTTTCTTGAGCCTCCTCAGGAAGTAAAGGCGCTGCTGTGCCTTTTTGATCAGCTTGGAGGTGTTGAGGGACCAGGACAAATCCTCCGAGATATGTACTCTGAGGAATTTATAGCTGGAGACGCGCTCCACCTCAGTCCCGTTTATATGGATGGGGGTATGACTGCCTCCTCTGGTCTGCCTGAAGTCAACAATAATCTCCTTCGTCTTCTTGGAGTTGAGGACAAGGTTATTGTTGGCACACCAGGCTGTCAGGTGCTGGATCTCCTCCCTGTAGGCTGACTCATCGTTGTCGCTGATCAGTCCTACTACCGTGGTAATCGTCAGCAAACTTAATAATGGCGTTGGATCCGTACTTTGGGATGCAGTCGTGGGTGAAGAGGGAGTAGAGGAGAGGGCTGAGCACACAGCCCTGTGGCACTTCAGTGTTATAGTGGAGGAGGTGAGGTTATTGACCCTAACAGACTGTAGTCTGTCTGTTAGTGAGGAAGTCCAGTGTCCAGTTGCAGAGGGAGGTGGAGATGCCAAGTCCACTGAGTTTGGTGATCAAGCTGGCGGGGATGACAGTGTTAAAGGCAGAGCTGAAATCAATGAACAGCAGCCTGATGTTGGAGATGTTGTAGTCCAGGTGGGTCAGGGCAGAGTGTAGGGCCGCCGATATGGCATCCTCTGTAGACCTGTTGGTCCGGTAGGCAAACTGATGGGGGTCCAGTGTGGGGGGGAGGCTGGCTTTGAGGTGAGCCAAGATCAAATCAAAGCACTTTGCAATGACAGGGGTGAGTGCCACTGGGCGGAAATCGTTGAGACTCCCTGTAGCTGACTGTTTGGGCACTGGCACGATGGTTGATGTCTTGAGGCAAGTGGGGACAACACCCTGGGCCAGTGAGAGATTGAAAATGTTGGCGAGGACTGGGAATAGTTGTCCAGCACATGCCCTAAGCACCCGGCCAGGGATGCCATCGGGCCGGCAGCTTTGCGCTCATTCACCTTGTTCAGTGCATCTTGTACAACAGAGGTGGAGAGGCTGAGAGGTTGTTCATTCGGGGGTGGAGTAACTTTAATGGCTGGGGTTTTGTTGTCCCGGTCAAAGCGAGCATAGAAGTGGTTTAACTCGTCAGAGAGGGTGGCGTTGTCTGGAGGAGGGGTGTTAACTTTCTGGTAATCGGCAAGGGATTTAATTCCTTGCCACATGCGCCTGGGATCGGAGTTGTTATGGAAATGCTCCTCAATCCGCCTTTATGATTGAGTTTAGCATTCCTAATTCCCATTTTCAGATTGGCCCTGGATGAGCTGTATCCCTCAGCGTCGCCAGATCTGAAAGCGGCATCGCGAGTCTTCAGTAGGAGTCTGACCTCCCTGCTCATCCACGGCTTCTGGTTAGGGAAGGTCTTTATCTCCATGTGGGTAGTGACATTATCGGTACAGAATTTTATATAGTACAGAACTGTTGAGGTGTACGAGTTGATGTCCACTTGTGAATTGAAGGTGGACTGAGTAGCAAAGAGACTCCAGTCTGTCTGCTGAAACTGCTCCTGTAAATCAGAGACAGCTCCCTCAGGCCAAACCTTCACTGTCCTCATGGTAGGTTTCACACGTCTGATCAGAGGTGTGTATTTGGGGAGCAGGAACAGGTATGTGGGAGGTCAAGGACACCGCTGGTTCCTCTGGCTGCTACAAATTTGAGAAGTGCATCCTGGTAGAGCTCCTGAAGGACCCGTGTTGGGGAATGGGAGAAGCAAGTGGATGACCTCCGGTTCGTCTGAGAAATTGATTCGTTCCTCGACAAGTCCTACAGTAAGATTGTTACACCTAAGGTACTGGAAGAGAGAAGGTGAGAGACAGTGAGAAAGGGAGGGAAGCATGGAGTGCCAACGTCCCTGGGTGTTGTACCTCTTGTGAACAGGTTCACCCACTTAGAAGCTGTTGGGCCAGAAGACGTGTTTACACTGAGCGGCGGACTGGCTTGCGATGCGAATAGGGCTGTTGAGCCAAAACCAAAAAGGCCTAAGGCAGGCAACGCCATTGTAGTGGGAGACTCCATTGTGAGAGGTACAGACGGGTTTCTGCGGCAACAGACGGGATGCGAGGATGGTGTGCTGCCTTCCTGGTGCCAGGATCCAGGATGTCACGGACAGAGTGCAGAAAATCCTCAAGGACGAAGGTGAACATCCGGAAGTGGTAGTGCATGTCGGCACAAACAATGTCAGAAAGAAGGGGATGAATATTCTGCAGCGTGACTTTAGAGAGCTCAGAAAAATGCTGAAAAGCAGGACCTCCAGGGTTGTTATCTCCGGTTTGCTTCCAGTTCCTCGTGCTGGTGAGAGCAGGAACAGGGAGATACGGGACCTGAACGTGTGGCTGAGAAACTGGCGCACGGGGCAGGGATTTAGATTCTTAGATCACTGGGATCTGTTTTGTGGTAAGGGGGAACTGTACAAAAGGGACGGATTGCATCTTAACAGGTGTGGGACCAGCATTCTGGCAGGCAGGTTTACCACTGCTACACGGGTGGTTTTAAACTGAATAAGGGGGGTTGGGGTGTTGAATGGGATAGTGGAGGATGGAGTTAAAGGGAAAGGGTTTCTCAAATGTGTGAGCGTAGGGACAGAGGGGTGTAAAATGAGGGTAGAAGCAATAGGTAGCAAGGTGAAAAGTAAACGTGGCAGGCCGGCAAATCCAGGGCAAAAGTCAAAAAGGGCCACTTTTCAGCATAATAGTATAAGGGGTAAGAGTGTTGTAAAAACAAGCCTGAAAGTTTTGTGTCTCAATGCAAGGAGCATTCGTAATAAGGTGGATGAGTTGAATGTTCAGATAGCTATTAATGACTATGATATAGTTGGGATCACGGAGACATGGCTCCAGGGTGACCAAGGCTGGGAGCTGAACATCCAGGGATATTCGATATTCAGGAGGGATAGACAGAAAGCGAAAGGAGGTGGGGTAGTGTTGCTGGTTAGAGAGCAGATTAACGCAATAGAAAGGAAGGACATTAGCTTTGAGGATGTGGAATCGATATGGGTAGAGCTGCGAAACATTAAGGGGCAGAAAACGCTAGTGGGAGTTGTGTACAGGCCACCTAACAGTAGTAGTGGAGTTGGGGATGGCATCAAACAGGAAATTAGAAATGCATGCAACAAAGGTAAAACAGTTATAATGGGTGACTTCAATCTACATATAGATTGGGTGAATCAAATTGGCAAGGGTGCTGAGGAAGAGGATTTCTTGGAATGTATGCGGGATAGTTTTCTAAAACAACATGTAGAGGAACCAACGAGAGAACAAGCTATTCTAGACTGTGTATTGAGTAATGAGGAAGGGTTAGTTAGCAGTCTTGTTGTGCGTGGCCCCTTGGACAAGAGTGACCATAATATGGTTGAGTTCTTCATTAGGATGGAGAGTGACATCGTTAATTCAGAAACAAGGATCCTGAACTTAAAGAATGGTAACTTTGAGGGTATGAGATGTGAATTGGCCAAGATCAACTGGCAATTGATTCTTAATGGGTTGACGGTGGATATGCAATGGAAGGCATTTAAAGACTGCATGGATGAACTACAATAATTGTTCATCCCAGTTTGGCAAAAAAATAAATCAGGGAAGGTAGTGCATCCATGGAAACAAGGGAAATCAGGGATAGTATCAAAACAAAAGATGAAGCGTACAAATTAGCCAGAAAAAGCAGAGAAGGACAAAGGGCTTAATTAGGAAAGGGAAAATAGATTATGAAAGAAAACTGGCAGGGAACATAAAAACTGACTGCAAAAGCTTTTATAGATATGTGAAGAGAAAAAGATTAGTTAAAACAAATGTAGGTCCCTTGCAGTCAGAAACGGGTGAATTGGTCATGGGGAATAAGGACATGGCAGACCAATTGAATAACTACTTTGGTTCTGTCTTCACTAAGGAAGACATAAATAATCTGCCGGAAATAGCAGGGGTCCGGGGGTCAAATGAGATGGAGGAACTGAGTGAAATCCAGGTTAGCCGGGAAGTGGTGTTAGGTAAATTGAGTGGATTAAAGGCCGATAAATCCCCAGGTCCGGATAGGCTGCATCCCAGAATACTTAAGGAAGTAGCCCCAAAAATAGTGGATGCATTAGTGATAATTTTTCAAAACTCTTTAGATTCTGGAGTAGTTCCTGAGGATTGGAGGGTAGCTAATGTAACACCACTTTTTTAAAAATGGTGGGAGAGAGAAAACAAGAAATTACAGACCAGTTAGTCTAACTTCGGTAGTGGGGAAACTGCTAGAATCAGTTATTAAAGATGGGATAGCAGCACATTTGGAGAGTGGTGAAATCATTGGACAAAGTCAGCATGGATTTATGAAGGTTAAATCATGTCTGACGAATCTTATAGAATTTTTCGAGGATGCAACTAGCAGAGTGGATAAGGGAGACCAGTGGATGTGTTATATCTGGACTTTCAGAAGGCTTTCGACAAGGTCCCACATAAGAGATTAGTATACAAATTTAAACCACATGGTATTGGTGGTTCAGTATTGATGTGGATAGAGAACTGGCTGGCAGACAGGAAGCAAAGAGTAGGAGTAAACGGGTCCTTTTCACAATGGCAGGCCGTGACTAGTGGGGTACCGCATGGCTCAGTTCTGGGACCCCAGCTATTTACGATATATATTAATGATTTGGACGAGGGAATTGAATGCAACATCACCACGTTTGCGGATGACACGAAGCTGGGGGGCAGTGTTAGCTGTGAGGAGGATGCTATGAGGCTGCAAGGTGACTTGGATAGGCTGGGTGAGTGGGCAAATGCATGGCAGATGCAGTATAATGTGGATAAATGTGAGGTTATCCACTTTGGTGGCAAAAACAGGAAAGTAGCAGATCTGAATGGTGGCCGATTAGGAAAGGGGGAGATGCAACAAGACCTGGGTGTCATGGTACACCAGTCATTAAAAGTGGGCATGCAGGTGCAGCAGGCAGTGAAGAAGGCGAATGGTATGTTAGCATTCATAGCAAAAGGATTTGAGTATAGGAGCAGGGAGGTTCTACTGCAGTTGTACAGGGTCTTGGTGAGACCACAACCAGAGTATTGCATACAGTTTTGGTCTCCTAATTTGAGGAAAGACATTCTTGCCCTAGAGGGAGTACAGAGAAGGTTCACCAGACTGATTCCTGGGATGTCAGGACTTTCATATGAAGAAAGACTGGATAGACTCGGTTTGTACTCACTAGAATTTAGAAGATTGAGGGGGGATCTTATAGAAACTTACAAAATTCTTAAGGGGTTGGACTGGCTAGATGCAGGAAGATTGTTCCAGATGTTGGGGAAGTCCAGAACAAGGGGTCACAGTTTAAGGATAAGGGAGAAATCTTTTAGGACCTAGATGAGGAAAACTTTTTTCACACAGAGAGTGGTGAATCTCTGAAATTCTCTCCCGCAGAAGGTAGTTGAGGCCAGTTCATTGGCTATATTTAAGAGAGAGTTAGATGTGGCCCTTGTGGCTAAAGGGATCAGGGGGTATGGAGAGAAGGCAGGTACAGGATACTGAGTTGGATGATCAGCCATGATCATGTTGAATGGCGGTGCAGGCTCGAAGGGCCGAATGGCCTACTCCTGCACCTATTTTCTATGTTTCTATAAGAGACTCCAACTATGTGGATATCATAAAGCAGTCAAATCCATGCTTCTTTTAATCATTTGATCAAACTATGCTCCATGCATTAGCAGGCGGCTCCAGCCATATGTCTGTGCTAACACCTGGCAGGGTAGCAGTATTTCTCCCACTCTGTCACGGGGAATATCGGAAAGAGGTGACTCTGATTATGATGCCAGCTCATCCAGGTCATATGGGGCCAGAAGCCTGAAGTTGCAACACCTTGTGCAGGGTTGCGCTCTATTTCCTCCCCTGATATACTCTGCTGAGGCTCCAGAAGGGATCAAGGACTCGGAGTCACTAGCAGGTGCAACCTGTCTGGTAAGTAAAATAAATAATGATGATTTATACTGACAGCAGAGGACCGCGGCAGTGTGGAAAGCCGACAGCCACTTCGGAGTTGCTGGCAGCGCCGATCTGCACAGTTAGTTCCGATTCGGCTCCTAGAGGGAGCAGCTTGGCAACACTGAGTTGGGGCAAAGCCAAAGCCAAGTCTGTGAGACAAGTCCTGTTGGACGATTCGGGACAAGAGGATTCTGTCCCCCCCACATCTATGGCAGATGTGATTGGCCGTTTGTCTCAATTGGAACATTAGATGGATCAGATGGTGGCACAAAATATGCTCCGTGTTACAGAGGCAGGCATGTGCAGTTCAAGTCATACACCTGTGGCAACGCCTGGTTCAGGTTTGCAATATTCCTCCCACTCGGATAAAAGAGTGTCGGAGATGGTGAAACGCATGGTTCAGGGTTGCAGTATTTCCCCCATTCTGTCGAGGGGAGTGTCGGAGATAAGTACGGAGCTGACTCGAAATGAGAATGTGCCTGAATCCCATGCTTTAATGCATGATGTACGAGAGTCGCATAAGGAAGAGCTGTTTGCTCTTGCCTCTAAATTTGCTGTTCCCTCGTGGACGGGCAAGCCACTACAAGTGGACTTGGCCAGCGGCATCAGCTACCTAACATCACATCAGCTGAAGGAGATGTGGTCAGACAGGGTCTGCAAATGGAACTTCGCTGAAGCTCCAACAAGCAGATCGACCCGGGTTCAGAGATGATACAGATTCAGATTAAGATTCAATTTTAATTGGCATTGTCAGTGTACAGTACAGAGACTATGAAATGCATTTAGCATCTCCCTTGAAGAGCGACATAGCACATGATTTGAATAAATAATAATAAGTAAGGGGGGGGGGGGGGGGTGGTGGTGATGATTGGCAGTCACCGAGGTACGTTGTTGAGTAGAGTGACAGCCGCCGGGAAGAAGCTGTTCCTTGACCTGCTGGTTCGGCAACGGAGAGACCTGTAGCGCCTCCCGGATGGTAGGAGGGTAAACAGTCCATGGTTGGGGTGAGAGCAGTCCTTGGCGATGCTGAGCGCCCTCCGCAGACAACGCTTGCTTTGGACAGACTCAATGGAGTGGAGCGAGGAACCGGTGATGCGTTGGGCAATTTTCACCACCCCCTGCAATCCCTTCCGGTGGGAGACAGAGCAGTTGCCATACCATACTGTGATGCAGTTGGTAAGGATGCTCTCGATGGCAGGTAAGGTCTCTTTATTAACCTCCGTAAAACTCTGAAATGGAGCAGTCTGTCAGCCCAGGTTTGGGTTTACTGGCAGCATGGGCTGTCTAGGATTTTTTCACTGTCTCTGGGAAAGATCGGGTTGATGCAGAGACATTGGCAGGGTGCCTTGCACAGTAACCTCTGTAAGTTCCAAGTAGGAACAGCTTGATTACCCAGGTTCATGGTAAACCATGATGAGACTGGCTGGCCATATGGGTCATATTGACCAGGAAAGCACTGCCTCAACATCTGTGCTTGAGGTTATCATGCTGTTCAGTGGAATTAAGCAGTTGAAGTCTTCCTCAACACATGTTTAAATTTCTGCTCAGTTAGTGGAGTTGCCTGTTCAGTGGAAACATCATTGCCATCCTCTCTGGGATAGGTAGCTACCAACAAGAAGCTGGTCTGGCATATGATAGTTTTATCTGAACTGCAGGTTCATGTTGTGAATCAAAAATGTATTTATAATAATCCGTAGGCTCTCAATACCAGTATTCCTGATTGAGTGGCGGGTTGAAGAGATTGTGTTGCGCCCTCTGGTGACCCAAACAAATGGTTTCAGTCAGAGGACTGCGAAGCAATTCCTGATTCAGGTTTGCCTTTGCTAAATTCCACACTGTGGACGAACGCTGAGAATTCGTGGTGATTCTTATAGTCAAGAGTTGACAGGGAACTCGTATTCCCACATCAAGGGGAGACTGTGTTTTCCGCTCTAGTCATAAGGTTCTGATTATATGTTATCAGCAAACTGTATGAATAACTAGATAATGCATCTTCCTTGACAAGAGAAGCCAAAAATTATCCGTCCGTATGATCAATAGAGGAACGGTGGTTCCAAGTGGAATTAGTGACATCTCACGGAGGATCAGTGGTCTGCCCAAGAACACGAGGGGTATATTTCCGATACTACTTAAGATTACGGAAACATGAAGCATGCCAAACCAGGTTAGGGTTTGGCATGCTCCATGTTTATTACCCAGTTTAAGATGGCTTTCAGCAATTTAACTGATTCAGACAATCAATCTTAAAGATAAATACTATGCCATATCTATACACATGAGGCACAGATTACCTGGTGTTTTGATAACAAAGCCCGTGGTGGAAGCTAATGTTGCCCTACTCAGATCAAAGGGCATTGTGTCAGTGAGTTTTAGATAATATGCAAAATATGCAGCTGATAAAACATAGAAACATAGAAATTAGGTGCAGGAGTAGGCCATTCGGCCCTTCGAGCCTGCACCGCCATTTAATATGATCATGGCTGATCATCCAACTCAGTATCCCGTACCTGCCTTTTCTCCATACCCTCTGATCCCCTTGGCCACAAGGGCCACATCTAACTCACTCTTAAATATAGCCAATGAACTGGCCTCAACTACCCTCTGTGGCAGAGAGTTCCAGAGATTCACCACTCTCTGTGTGAAAAAAGTTCTCCTCATCTCGGTTTTAAAGGATTTCCCCCTTATCCTTAAGCTGTGACCCCTTGTCCTAGACTTCCCCAACATCGGAAACAATCTTCCTGCATCTAGCCTGTCCAACCCCTTAAGAATTTTGTAAGTTTCTATAAGATCCCCTCTCAATCTCCTAAACTCTAGAGAGTATAAACCAAGTCTATCCAGTCTTTCTTCATAAGACAGTCCTGACATCCCAGGAATCAGTCTGGTGAACCTTCTCTGCACTCCCTCTATGGCAATAATGTCCTTCCTCAGATTTGGAGACAAAACTGCACGCAATACTCCAGGTGTGGTCTCACCAAGACCCTATACAACTGCAGTAGAACCTCCCTGCTCCTATACTCAAATCCTCTTGCTATGAAAGCCAACATGCCATTCGCTTTCTTTACTGCCTGCTGCACCTGCATGCCTACCTTCAATGACTGGTGTACCATGACACCCAGGTCTCGCTGCATCTCCCCCTTTCCCAATCGGCCACCGTTTAGATAATAATCTGCTTTCCCGTTTTGTCCACCAAAATGGATAACCTCACATTTATTCACATTATACTGCATCTGCCAAACATTTGCCCACTAACCCAGCCTATCCAAGTCACTTTGCAGTCTCCTAGCATCCTCCTCACACCTAACACTGCCCCCCAGCTTAGTGTCATCCGCAAACTTGGAGATATTGCCTTCAATTCCCTCATCCAGATCATTAATATATATTGTAAATAGCTGGGGTCCCAGTACTGAGCCTTGCGGTCCCCCACTAGTCACTGCCTGCCATTGTGAAAAGGACCCGTTTACTCCTACTCTTTGCTTCCTGTTTGCCAGCCAGTTCTCTATCCCACATCAATACTGAACCCCCAATGCCATGTGCTTTAACCTATGGGTTTATCAGTAGATACCTCTTTCGATATTAAGGATGAGGCAACATGAAATGTAATAGTGCCAACTTTGCCTATTCATTCAGGCCATGGTAAGGCTGCTGAAGCAACTCCTATTTACTCGGTCATGAGTGATGTCTGGGGCAGCCTGTCTTCTTGGGCAGCTAGCTCTGCACGATTGTATGGGAAGTTTGTGAACTAAATATGTGAATCACTTTTAAACGGAAATAACAGAGGTTTGTGTGGCCTGTGGTTTGGGCCTAGAGAAGTGTTTATGTGATAGCACAATTGACACTGCTTGTGCTGCTTTGTCATTTTCTATAGTACCATAAGTGGGACAATAAATGATTGGACATTCACCCGCTGTTCACTAACGTTAGGCAGGGTGTACACTCATTTGTACTGTACGATGTATATCACTAAATTATTATGCAAATATTCTTCTACTGTATTGCTAATGGGAGCATTATTTTTAAGTTGATTATGCTTTCAACAACTGATTTCAGCACAAAGAACACAGTCTGTACTCAATCTCTGGCTTGGTGTCTGGGTCATAACTGCCATTAGGGTAGCCTGTTATGGGAATGATCTCATAAACAAGATGGGCATGATTGCGTACATTTGGAGTGACAGCATACCCACCGGAGCAGAGATTGGGGGTGTCATTAGGTATACAAGTACACTGAGCTTGCTAGTACCTATGAGATGAAAGATAGTTTCTTTATTGTTATTCAATAGTCTCAAGATATGGCTGATGGCTCATTATCAGCCAATAGAATGGACAGTTCCCTTTCATCATACAGCAAAAGGCTTACATAGTGCGTGTTAATAAATTATAAAATTTGGTTGAATATGTCTGGATATTTGCAGATAGAATTATGCACAGTGTTGCATGAGTTATTGTCTAACTCAAAGTGAATTGGGACTATGGTCCGGTTAAGAACAATGGCCATGTTAACATCATGCTATTAATAACCCATATTTTCCTACCATTAATGGTTTATCTGTTTAAGTGTTTCTCACACAAATCGGGTTACTGCATGAAACCACAAAGCTTTGAAGGCTTCACTCAGTCACTCGCGTGACTTGGATATAAAATAGACAGATTAAACGAGAACTTACCGTTTTTAGTTTGATATTTATTTTATGAGAAGTTGAAGTGAGGGAATACATGCCCTCCACTCCCAACCCTACTTCTCATAAAGATCATTCGGTAATTTTAAGGCCGTTCATCTTTCTATAGCTTAATTTCAGCAACTAGTCTGTGGTTTCATACAGCTGCTCTGAAGATTGACGCGCATGCCGGCTGGCGGGCTCTTCATGTATTCCCTCACTTCAACTTCTCATAAAATAAAAATCAAACTTCAAACGATAAGATACCTTTCAATTTCCTTCCATTCCCTGCATGCTCACATGCCTGTCTCAACACTACTTAAACATCACTGTCATGTTTGCTTCTACAACTATCCTTGGCATAGTCTTCCAGGCACTTCGCAGCCTCTGAAAGTAAAACAAAATACCCTTTCACCTTAAAGCCATGCTGTCTAGTATTTGATGTTTCTGCCATGGGAAAAAGACTCTGATTATCTATCCTGTGTATGCCTCTCATAATTTTTATAAATTTT
Organism: Leucoraja erinaceus; assembly: GCF_028641065.1. Classification (NCBI taxonomy): domain Eukaryota; kingdom Metazoa; phylum Chordata; class Chondrichthyes; order Rajiformes; family Rajidae; genus Leucoraja; species Leucoraja erinaceus. The sequence goes on along the minus strand of NC_073379.1, from coordinate 35,437,395 downwards.
TATCAGTTCTCTCGCGTAGCCTCCAATGCACCAGAGAAAAAAAATACAAGTTTTCAAACCCTCTCTTTGTAACTATTGGGCTACATCCTGGGACCTGCAGTGGCTGATATACTTTGTCTGGGTAAGGAAATCAATTATTGTACAAGAAAGGAAGCAACTACCTTTGAGAAGCTAATCAAGTGGGCATGGACGAACATAATCAAAACTCATAAACAAGACCGAGATAACGGTCCACAAAGCGTGCATCTTGAGCACATTTCTGTACAACCAATCTACATCAAGAATGGAAGTTGCACTATTTTCATCTCTGTTGTTTTCGTCGCATCTTGGGAGTTTCTTAGCAGGACAGAATCACCAATTAATCTATCCTCTCCCTGACCAACATGCCTAGTATCCCTATGATCCTTGAGCAGGGTATCTCCGCTGGCTTGGACATGAACACAGGATGGAAAATGGATGCAACCCCAAAACTGTGCTCTACGAGGAGGTCAGCAATACATAGAGACCAAGAGGAAGACCAAATCTTCGCTACAAGGATACGATCAAAAGCGATATGACAGATTTTAACATTGGCACTGACAACTGTGAAGCAGCTGCTGAGGACCAGGTTGTGGAGAAAGGACCTCCAGGCGGGTATGAAGCACTGGAACAGCACGTGGTTCAAGACCTTAGAGGCCAGGTGCCGATGCCACAAAATGATCAATGGTAAAATCACACTCCCCAATGCAACACTTTGCGATGCAATTAAACATCTGCTGAGGAAGCTGTGGGAGGACCGGCGTGTCAAGGATAGGCCAAGTCAGCCACAGCAGGAAATGCAACCACAGATGAAACATTCCCCTCTGGGCAACATCAAAGCCGCCCCATCATCTCTCGCAAATGGATGGATGCTAACCCTGGTGAACTTCTTCTGCATTTTTCCAAATCCATATTTCCTATAACGAGACGAAAAAGAACTGCAAGTGCAAGCAATTCTCTGCCACATTACAATGTGATTCTATGATCCTGACTCGAAAATTATCCTTGTTTTTCACAGAGAAGAGATTTAGATTCAATGGTCCTGACTCCCGATTGTGTTCTTCGTGCCTCTGGCATAATCAGTGGTATTCATTCTGCATTTGACAGTGATGGCGTGATATTACACCTTTTGCTTGTGTCAGAGTAGCATAGATACGAGTAAGATAATTAACATACATTATGCAGACACTGTACAAGGCAGAAGGTGGCAGTAGGTTCAGATTCAGATTAGTTTATTATGTACAACCGAGTGCAAGACAATTCCTTGTTCACATGAAGCTCACCGAACCCGACAGATAAATATAACAATAAATACACCAACAGGAGCACAACGGCAGATTGGGGCAAAAATTGTTGTAAATGTGAGTATTGCAAAAAAAAGTACAAATATGGAATAATGAAACAAGGTAGAGATAAGAGCAAGAGTATATGGTAGAACTCTGAATAGGAAGTGTAATTGATAATTGGTTCAGGGGTTTGATAGAAGTGGGGAAGAAGCTGTTCACCCACTTGTTACCTTAGTCAACACCCAACTTTTTTACTTTGCTGACGTTGATGGGGCTTTCTCACGGGGCGACTTGACGCAAGTTGTAACCAGAGTGAAGTGGTCGTGGTCTAGCACGATATCACATGATATAACGGGGGTAGATAAAGAGTTCCCACGGGTACTCAGCATTTCTGTTATTTGTGCGAGTGACTTGTCCGTCTCCCGTGCTTTCCCGTTAAATCTTGAATGAACATTGTGAACTGTGAAGTGTTGTTAAATCATCACGTGGCACAAACGATGTCACTTTTTTTTCACACACTATAAATATCCTCCCTTGGTTGAATTGGCTCATTAGGAGACATGCCTGTACAGGTGCACAACCTTTTATCCGAAGATCCAAATAACGAAAACCTCCGAATAGCAGCCATTTTTTCGGTCCTTGAAGAAAGGTCCTTGAAAACGTTCACCGAGGGCGGCCCGCAGAGGTGACAGCGGAACCTCCGGTCGGTCCTCGAACTGCCGCTTGTCGCCGTAGCGGCCCATCGGGGAGCGGATTCTTCTGGAGTTGGAGGGGGAGGGGGGTATTGTGCTGTTTGATCGCCCCCTACTATCACAGGGACAGGGAGACAGGACGTTCACCGAGGGCGGCCCGCAGAGGTGACAGCGGAACCTCCGGTCGGTCCTCGAAGAAAGGGGAACTAAATCCCCATTCATAAAAGAGAAGGTGAGGGTATATTGCGCGGGAGGGTTAATAATTGACATTATGCTGCTGCCTGCCCGCTGAGTTAAAAAGTTCCCACGGTAGACACGATACACAGTGTATCGTGAGTCTTGCGTGGGAACTTTTTAACTCAGCGTGCAGGCAGCAGCAGATTGTCGCTCCCTTCAGTTTCACCCCACCTACACCCCTCTGCTTCCCGGCCATGTGTGTGACCCCTTCCCTCCCCTCTCCAGCTCCCCGCTCATTGCACCGGCGTGGGTCGGTGAAGAATCCAAGAATTCAAGAATCCCCGAGCTAGGCTGCCTAAGGGCATGTAGCCCCGCTAGGGTGACATGAGTGCGAGAGGTGATTCAATGCTGCGGGCACATTTACAAATTCGGGAATTCATTCAACACACTGCATTTCATACAGACATTTATTCTGAAAAAACGACATTGAAGACTCAAACTCGCGACTGAGTAACTGCCGGGATCAAGGCGCAAACTCGCGACCTTGCGGATATGAGCCGAGCACTGTACCACTGAGCCAGCCATTAAAATCTACGCTAAAATATTTCCATTCCGAAGACCGACAAATTCTGAATTACGAAAAGTGTCTGGTCCCAAGGCTTTCGGATAAAAGGTTGTGCACCTGTACTAAATAGTTTCGAGTACAGGATGGTGGTGTTTTTCATTGACGCGCTATATGCAGCAGCCCTCTATGTGAATCGAGGACGCTTGCGTGAAGGCAGAAGGGTGAGATTAATTAAAAAGAGAATTAAGAGGAAGTCTCACTGGGTGAAGCCCATCTTTCAACGGAGACCTCTATTTGGACAATATGATTCATGATTCCAACTTCAAATACAGAGCGTGTAAAAGCTGTCTGTGACTTTTTTACTTTGCAGCTGCAGGGCACAGACACACTTTAAAAGAGAAGTTAACTGCAAAAACAGCAGTTGTAGCAATGTATGTTTTTAAATCATGGATAATAATAAATGGTTTTCCTGTTGATGTACTAATATATTGTTATATATACTCACATAAGCACCCGGGATACTCCGCAGCCTTCATCTCCAGCAGGTTCCGTTTTTTCTCCCTGTTTCTGTAATCCTCTCTGGATTTATCGTAAAGAATTTTGTTGAATTGGTACCATTCTACAAGTTCCCCCTCTTGTTCCCTGGTGAAGTTATATGGCCTTACCTTCTGCCATCTTCCCTTTATATACACATCTGTTGAGGCTATTCCTACAAAGGCTACTGGGGAGGCAATCTGAAATCCACCTTGCTCATCCTCTCCCTGCTCCAAGGAGCCCACAGGCAGTGTTATCTGTGGCATCTCCTGTTGCCTCTCCACCTGTCTCTCTTGCTGCATCACCTCCTCATTCTCCTGCATGGCAAAAACCTTTCTGACATGCTTTACCCAGTTTCTTTGAGCTTTTCTGGGAGCCATCTCTGCAAGTGTTCCAGTGAAAAAGATTCTCCAACAATGACAATGAGGTGGGACGTCCTCGATGGACACATGTTCCATTGGCGATATTGAGACCACCTTTTTTACTCATCTTCTGTCCCCTCTGTCCAGCTTCCGGGTTCACCGTTCGCAGGAGTTCCCACGGTAAACGCAAGAGTTATTACGGATATCGCACTGGCCACTACGTCCATATAATGTTTCAATGTTCAACCACAAGTGTACAAGTCACTCTTGGAGAAATTCAAGCTTGCTTGAATTTTCTCCCGAATCAACAAGTTACACGAGTACCTGCCGTTAGCGCCACGGTGGTCCATGGTGGTCCACGAATGCCGTACGGTTATCGTACGAGGTTCCCATGATGTTCAACTCTGGTTACCTCTTGCGTCAAGTCGCCCCGTGAGAAAGCCTCTTAACGGCTCGATCTCCTTCGTGTACTTTGTCTCATTGGTGTAGTTGATGTGACTGACAATTGTGGTGTCGTCGGTGCACTTATAGAATTATTTGGCAGGTCACGGGGAGAACGTATAAACTCCATACAGATAGCACCCGCCATCAGGATCGACGCCCAGGTCTCTGACGCTGTAAGCCAGCAAATGTACCACTGCCCCACTGCGCCAGTTTAGAGGGAGTCGAACTAGGATCTAAGCACACAAGCCAGAAGTAGGTCCCATATCCTTTTGCCTCTTCTTTTCCCTCCATCCAGGGACACAAACAGTCCTTCCAGGTGAAGCAGTGATTGACTTGCACTTGTTCCAATTTAGCATACAGCATTCGGTGTTCACACCAAGGCCTCATTTACTCCAGAGAAACCAAACACAGCACAGGTGATCAGCTTCCTGTACTCAGACCGCAGATGTGACCCTGAGGTTACAATTGCCTGCCACTTTAATTTCTCATTCCATTCCCACTCTGAACTCACTGCCTGTGGCTCCTGTACAGTCACATTACGGCTTAGTACAAGCTTGAACAACACCTCATCTTCCGTCTGGTCACATTGCAACCTTTGGGACAATGAATTATCTGATTTTAGCTAACTTGTTTGTATCAGGACTGAATATTTTCCCTGCCATCCTTTTTCAGTGACGTGCATATTTTGACCTGCTGAGCATGTCTCAGTAGAACAAACTGTACCCTGGACTTTACATTAGAAACTGACAAACGGGTTTAGCTGCCCCTTTTATGTGTACTTTATTTCAGCTTATCAAAGAAATTCCATTTGTTCCACCCACTGATATCCCAATCATTTCAATCATCAAGACTCACTTGTTTCTCTGTTTGCTGGAGAAACTGCATGTCAGGCAGCATCTGTGGAGGCAACGGACAGACATGCGGGAGGGTGGTGTGAAACTGGAAGAGACGTGGGGGTGGGGTAAAGTCTGGCAATTGATAGGTGGATACAGGTGAGGGGGAGTGGTGGGAATTTGAAGATGGTGGTAAAGGTTTAAGTGGCAAAGTCGAGGTGAAAAGGAGGCAAAAGGTGCCACATAATGAAATACAACAAGGAATGAAATGTAAAGCCAGAGGGAGTGATTTGGGCGGATAGGGAGAGGGGAGACGGAAAATATGGGACTCGGAGATGTGAGATGTATGTTTGGAGGGGGAAGGAGCAAGGTGCCTAGAGTGGAGGGAAATGGTGGAAGAAATGCACTGGGCTGGGGGAGTGAGCAGGGGAAAGAGAGGAGTGGTTGGAAAGGGAGAATTCAATGTGCAGAATGTTGGGTTGTAAGCTACCCAAGTGGGATATGTGATGCAGTTCTTCAGTTTGCATGTGGGCAAATTCATGCAACCAAGGAGGCCAAGGACAGAAAGGTCTGAATGGGAAGTGGAATTACAAAGTTCAGTAACTGGGAGCGCCAGCAGGTCCTGGCGGACAAAATGAAAATGTTTTGCAGAAAGGTTAGCAAGTCTATCATTGAACTTGCCTATATAAAGGAGGCCACATCAGGAGCACCAATGTAATAGATGAGGTCGGAAAAGGTGCACGTGAATCTCTGTATTACCTGGTAGCAATATTGGTGTCCCAGGATGGAGGTGAGGGAGAAGATGTAGGGACAGGTATTATATCTTCACATGGAGGGGGCAGGTTGGGTGGGAAGGGATGAATGAACCAATGATTTGCAGAGAGAGTGGTCTCCACGGAAAGTGGAAAGGGTTGAAGACGGGAATGAGTGGTTGTTCGGCCCATCAAGGTCATTCGGCCTATCAAGTTTACTCCACCATTCAATCATGGCTGATCTATCACTCCCTCCTAACCCCAATTTCCTGCCTTCTCCCCATAACCCCCGACACCCGTACTAAACAAGAATCTATATCACTGCTTTAAAGTGGTGTAAATGTTGAGGAATTGTGTACGTTCATATTGGCTGATGTTATTTAATTCTATCCTTGGTACCACCTCAAAGAGTGACACTGTGCTACTTGATCCATGCCATGAATTGTGGCATTAAGTGCTGGTGACAATAATTGGACGAAAATGACGATTTTATCAGTGCTTTAATTTGTGCAGTATTACCAACCACTAAGATCACTAGAGGACATATCAAAATCAAGCTGTAGACAATGATGACAAAAATGTGCAGTTATATCAATGCTGGCAATGCTGGGGAAAGACATGTAGAATATATAAAAATTGAATCAGCTGAATACATTGTGAATTTTGATTTGGAACCATTTGGACAAGGTGACAGTTCTTCAATCAATGTTATTGCTCATATGCAAAAGTTAAGCTTGCATTCATCAGAAAAACAGCAAGAAAAAATCAAACTTCCTTCCTATAAGAGGCCATTTTAGGATCTTTAAAAGAGGCATGAAAATCAGTAACAATCAGTCCCATCTTAGCTCCGGTTCCTATATCAGTATGGTTTTGGACATTGCCACAGCCTTAAGTGCGTCACATGTACTAATACACTTAGGTTACATACAGAATCAACTGCCAATCCAATCTCAGCTTGGACTGCCAGTTCTGCATTTAATTCAACATTTATCAAATCCAGTATTTGAATCAAACTGAGCTAATAACCTAAACAAAATGTCACAGACATTTCACTCAGATCACTCTCGTTCAACTGAGCATCAAAAATCCCACAGTGCTATTTTCGAGATGAGAAAATAATTTTCTCTGCTGCTTTTCCACATATTTAACTATGAACAAGTATCAATAGAACCAACTGACTACTCCACTCACCTCTGCTGCAACCATTGACTGCACTCCAGATGCTGCTTTGCTGCACACATTGTAATCTGACTCTCCTTGTCTGCTAGATGGTACACATCAACAGTGCATGCAGGTGTTAAATTACTGGACAAACAAATCCTGAGTTCAAAGCTCACCATAGTAACGGCGGAAATTAAATAGGAATTTAAATGAAAAACCTGTCAATATTAACGATGACCACTAAATTACCAGATAATGAACATACCAACAAAGAGCAGAGAAGGTCAGGCCCATTGAGCCTGATCTGCCATTCAATAAGAGTCTAAAGAAGGGTCCTGATCCAAAATATCACCTATCCATGTTCTCCAGAGATGCTACCTGATCTGCTGAGTTACTCCAGTAATTTGTGTCTTTAAAAAAAAATAAAACTGCAATTGGAGTTCCTTGATTCTTTAAGGTCATGGTTGATCTGATTGTACCTTCAAGTACACATCTCCATTGCAGTTGCCTTTTATCCTCTTGTTTGGATAGCATGCAAAGCAATTTTTTTTAACTGTATATCAGTACACATGACAATAATAAACTACTACCAATACTGTTAGTACAAAGAAATGAAAGAGCTTTGACTTCAAGCATCACTGAACAGTTCCCAGACGTAAGGGGCATCAGTGACAATTACATTACAGCATGACGGGGAGAATGGGGACAGGCTCCCCAGAGCAGGACAACCTATCTGAAGAGGATCTAGAGTCCAGAGGAGGTTTACATGAATGATCTCAGGAATGAGTAGGTTAACCTATGATGAGCGTTTGTCAACACTGGACCTGTACTTGCTGGAGTTTAGAATAATGAGGAGGGACCTCATTGAAACATACAGAATAGTGAAAAGCTGGAGGAGAGTGGATGTGGAGAGGATGTTTCCATTAGTGGGAGAGTCTAGGACTAGAGGTAATAGCCTAAGAATTAAAGGATGTTCTTTTAGGAAGGAGATGAGGAGGAATTTCTTTAGTCAGAGGGTGGTGAATCTGTGGAATTCTTTGCCACAGATGGCTGTGGAGACCATCAGTGGGTATATTTAAAGCAGAGATGGATTCCTGATTAGTACAGGAGTCAGCGGTTATGGGGAGAATGCAGGAGAATGGGGTTAGGAGGGAGTGATAGATCAGCCATGATTGAATGGTGGAGTAGACTTGATGGGCTGAATGACCTTATTCTGTTCCTATCACTTATGATCTTGTGATCTTATGAAACAAGAGGGAAAAGTGCATAAGCGGGAAATTCAAAACTGTAAGGCTGTTTATGGAGTACCCCTCCCACGTAAACCTCCATGAACAAATGGTCTTAGGAAACTATTGCTTCACCAAGGAAATGGATGAAGAATTGCCACTTGCTGCAGTTACACCCTGAAATGCAGTGTAGCGCCAGAATCTCAGGGTAAGGAGCAAAACAGCTGCAGTCTCTACACACCTGGGGCCAGTACTGTTCACACCACATGTTGCATTAGGGGGATCCCAAATATTCCCCATTCCAGAAAGGTAGAATTCACTGCACCTCCTCCAGCAGAGAGCATCATGGAGGGGGAACACTTTACCAGCATTGTGAACCAGCCCTTTTTATCAGAATGTCGGACAAATTATTGGCATGCCTCCAAATCGCTTTGGATGATAAAGCATAATGCTGTGTGTCTAAGCCCGGGGGCAGGACTTCTCAGTATCCTTTGCCATATCATGCACTGGATGTCTGTAGATTGTGTTATGGTGGAAGCTGGAAGCTGTATTACCCAGTGGTGTGCAGTGCGTTTGGAAGATGTAACATTCAAGAGTCAAGAGAGTTTTATTGTATGTGTCCCAGATAGGACAATGAAATTCTTACTTGTTGAAACACAGCAGAATGTGTAAACATAATACAAAACGGAAGATAATTCTTTGCTGAATAGCCAGCAGCCTGCAGAGACTGTGAAATGGGGATGTGAGGATCCCCATTGGAAATGGTGACGAGTGTGTGGTGAGGTGTAGATTTGATGCTGCTGGGTAGGATGTGATGAATTGACCATTGCGGTTGGTGTAGATGGTGGGATGTGATATTTGAAGGTTCACATACTGAGATAGATGCAGCGGTACAGCCAGTAGAGTTGCTCCCTCACAACACACATGATCCAGGTTCAGTCCTGATTTAGAGAGCTGCCTGTGAGGAATTTATACATTCTCCCTGTAACCACGTAGGTTTCCTCCCACATCTCAATGACATGGGGGTTTGCAGGTTAATTGACCACTGTAAATTACTGCAGATGAGAGCTAGAGAATCGGGAAGGAGTTGATGGGAATGCGGGGAGATCAGGTGGCAGCGGAAATTAAAGGAGGAACGGGATTGCTCTTTGAGGCGGCATAAACTCAATGGAACAACATGGCCTCCAATTTTTAATGAAATATGAAAATGCATAGAGTGAAGTTATTAGATTTTGTAGTAATAGTTCTTGCATTGACGTCAGTGACTGTCTTCCATTTTTGCTTCCCTATCATGCAATTGGAGGGCTCTGTATGGATGGAGGACTCCATGATGCCCTTCCCCTGATTCGTTGGAGATCCAGAGCTGTCAGTGGGAATCAAAATGCCTGCTCTCACTACTGTCCATTTGTGCCTTCCAGCAGATTGCTCTAACTTCTGGAATGACTTTCAACTGTTGTTCCAGTCAGTAAACTATTTTCCCTTTAAAATGTGAAGGTTGGCTTTAATCAGTTCGATCTAATGCTGGCCACTCATAAAGTATTTGGTGATGCATTAAGCCAATGATCCCTTTGGTTAACATGGATTAGTCACTGAAATTCTAATATTAGAGACACGGGATTATCTGTGTGATCTGTACCTGATTGAACTGGCATGCTTAATTGTGCAATTTTCTCAATACATGTTATTTAGTTTAGTTTAGTTTAGAGATACAGCGTGGAAACAGGTCCTTTGGCCCACTGAATCCGCACTGACCAGCGATCCCCGCATACTAATGCCATCCTACACTAGGGACAATTTTTACATTTACACCAAGCCAATTAGCTGACAAATTTCTATGTCTTTGGAGTGTGGGAGGAAACCGACGTTTTCTGAGAAAACCCATACGGTCACGGGGAGAAAGTACAAACTTCTTACAAACAGCACCCGTAGTCACGATCGAACCCTGGTCACTGACGTTGTAAGGCAGCAAATCTACCACTGTGCTGTCATGCCAACGTCTATTTATCCATCTTAAACAGCCACTATTTTAACCATCATATGGTTGTTTGTGAGACTTTACTGAGTGTAAGTTAGTTCCTGGCATTATTATAATGTGCACAGTTCCAAAGTACTGACTGAAGAAGGGTCTCAACCTAAAATGTCACTTATTTATGTTCTCCAGCGATGCTGCCTGACCTGGTGAATTACTCCAGCACTTTGTGTCCAAAGTATTCCATCGGTTGCAGAACTCTTTGGGGTATTCTTGAGTCAGGAAAGATACTGGAACTACCACCTCACAAATAAGATGTCTCCTTTTTTGAATCTTCTAGTTTGTATTCATTTTGATTCTGGTACTTAATATGGCACATTACTCCAGTGCACTTAAATTTATAATGAAATGTAATAATATTATTTTTCTGCTGATTTTGACCTTGCATGGCAGATATTCATTTTCAGGATTTGAAAGCACTTCAGCACAAATGGCACTCTGCTATTTGTTCCTCTGTTAATTTCCACTCCGGTTAGAAGACTGTTTGAGGAAAAAGGTTCAAAAGCAGTAGGCTGCCATTTACTGCTCATCCTTCATTAACTTCAAACTGAGTGGTGTTCAAATACATTGCTGAGTGGATCTGGAGTCAAACTAAGGTCTGTCCAAGTCAAAACATTGGTGAAATGATGGGTTTTCAAATAACAATCTAGTAATTTCATTTTCCATGTTACTGACATTTTATTATAATTCCATCAAATTTTTAATTAACTGAATTTAATTACCGCAGCTGCTGTGGAGTGAGTTGGAGTCAGGCCTCTGGATTGCATGCCCAGCAATTTACCCACCAAACTTGTACTTTATGCCAGCATACTTTGCATTTCATCCTTTGAATGCCAGCCGTTTTGATTGAAAGATACGGCATGCAAACCGGCCCTTCAACCCATCAAGTCCACACCTACCATCAATCAATCGTTCAGACAAGTTCTATGTTATCCTGCATTCTCATTCAATCCTTACACACTTGGGCCAATTGACTTTTGGGATGTGGGAGGAAACAGAGAGTGGTGAATCTCTGGAACTCTCTGCCACAGAGGATAGTTGAGGCCAGTTCATTGGCTATATTTAAGAGGGAGTTAGATGTGGCCCTTGTGGCTAAGGGGATCAGAGGTTATGGAGAGAAGGCAGGTTCGGGATACTGAGTTGGATGATCAGCCATGATCATATTGAATGGTGGTGCAGGCTCGAAGGGCCGAATGGCCTACTCCTGCACCTATTTTCTATGTTTCTATGTTTCTATGAAACCAGAGCACCCGGTTGGAAACCATCCAATCATAGGGAGAATGTACAAACTCCACACAGACTGCACCTGAGGTCCAAATCGAACATGGGTCTTTGGCTCTGCCACTGTGCCACCCTTTTTATTTGGAAGATAACAAAGTATACATTGCAATTAATTGTATTATAGAAACGACCCATTACTCACCTTATCTCGTTATACTGTCAGAAACTGTGCACCACAGGAAATCGTGACCTACGCACTCATTAATGAACATTCATTTCTTCGTCATGGGCAGTCCCTCATACCTGTTTGTATTACAGTTTTGAGGATTTGATGCGGCCAATAAGCTCATTGTGGAATCTGCAGACTCGTCCACAGATGAGGCAGGTGGCGACTGGGTCGGTTGGGTAATTTGTGGTGGTGCGTTTGCTTCTCCACTTGCTCAGAGATTCTCTACTCTCCAGATATGTGGCCTTGAGATTCTCAATGTCACCCTGATCGACCCTGCCCCATTCTGAGCAGTTGCGGGCCAGAGGTGGCCTGCAGTCAGTGGTGATGCTGCAATCTTTTAAACATTCATAGAGTTACAGAATCATTTAGGGCAGAGACGGGCCAACTTGACTAAGATAATCCCGTTCGCTCGTGTTTGGCCCAAATCCCTCTAAACCTTTCCTAATCACGCACCTATTAGAGTGCCTCTTAAATGACATTATAGTACCTGCTGCTACTGTTAATCCTCTGGCAGCACATTCCATATATTCACCACCCACTGAGTGAAAAAGTTGCTAATATCTAAGCAATCAATGAGTGACCAGGTGGAATGTTATATAATTCAAGGCAAGCCTTTAACGAGATAATTATGAGAAAGCATAAGGAGAGAATTACTCCAGTGGCTTTTGATGCAGCAACTAGATAAAGACTTTAGTGAAGTTGTGTTGAGAACTGTGTTGCCACTAGAAAGGCTAAGTGTACTTTGAGCATATTTTCTGAAACTAGCAGAAATAACTGTCAGGGAAAATCTTCATAGATTCCTTTACAGTCACTATGCATAATAGCCAAAGGAATTCTTGTCATTACTTGATGTATGACTTGCAATAGAATTAGAGTAGTTGCATGTCCTTGCGACGTGATTGATAGAGTTGGATGTTCTCATTCATCATTGCCAATTTCAAGAGATTTGTTCAAGGTGTAGTTGATACTGGCAAAGCTGGATTTATTGGCTTTATCTCGTTGCTCTGAGAAGTGAGGATGGTTGTTGGCACTGAACTCATAGTTCACGCCTTGCAAAGACATTGTTTAAACAAATGACTACAAATACTTGCAATTTAATCATAAGGACCACTGAGGCTATGTTCAAAGCCTGCCTAGTTTTTGGACATATTTCCTAATTACAAGGCTTAGGGACTGTGTCAGCTACTATGAAGTGTCTGCTGACATTTTAGCAAGCTATTTAGCTGTATGTTTATGTTGATAATTATGATCAATGTTTCATGTCTTGCATGGCTGCAGGGGTTTACAATGTGCCTCTAATTGGTTACAGTGTCTATAATATTGCTCTCCTCAATTTAGATTAGACGAGCAGCAAATGCACAGTGGAAGATGCTCAACACTATTTGACCACAATGTCTTCCTAGCCCTTTATCCCTGACCGTCATGCACTGTTTAACGAATACCCAGGGCATGATGAACAGGAAACTCTTTAGCTAAATACTGAAATAAGCAAAACACTTGTCCTTTATCATCACCACACATTTACTTCTGTGAGACCCTGTCCCACTGTTTCCTCTCTGTGAATCAGCATCTGCAATTCCTTGTTTATACATTTTGACTGTTCCATTCCAAAATAACCTGCCCTCTCTCATGGGAATTCTGTGAGACCTTCTCTCCCTGCTGCCCCTCTGTGGAATAAGTTTAAAGAAGGGGGTGGCATAATAATGCAGTGTTAGATTTGCTGCCTTACAGCGCCAGAGACACAGGTTTTGGTATCTGTACAGAATCTGTGTTTTCTCCCTGTGACCGCGTGGGTTTCCTTTAGGTGCTCTGGTTTCCTCCCACATTCCAAAGATGTGCAGGTTTGTAACTTAATTGGCTTCTGTAAATTGTCTCCAGTGTGTAGAATAGAATTAGTGAATGGGCACTAATGGGCCTAGTGGGCTGAAGGGCCTGTTTCCATGCTGTATCTCAAAATAAATAAAAGGGTCCCAACTTGAAACATCACTTGTCCTTGTCCTCCAGGGATGCTGTCTGCCTGGCTGAGCTACTCCAGAATGTTGTGTCTATCCTTGTATTTGCCTATCCACTGACTCCATTTGTCTTCCTGGCAGTTATCTAAGCTAATCCAGCCTGCTTGCAGCCTTGGTGTCAGAGTTGACAAAGGGTTAAGCTCTTCCTTATTACTCAAGTGGCTGGAAAATTCCATCTACATCTTTGTAATCTCCTGATTTAACTATTCCAGTTCTCCTAGTCGCTTCCCATGGTTCACCCATTACATCTGCACTTGCTAACATACATCAGTCTGTATTTTTTAAATACTCATCCATGATTTCAAATCTCTGCTTGGCCTTGTCCCCATTTTCATTTCTCCATTTTGTCTTGCCCAACAATACTTTGCCTCTCCAATCCCCTACTCCTTGAATCCTCTTATTAAGCACTCCATCATTGGCCCCAAAACCCAGAGCAAAAATACTCTCCCTAAATCTCTCTGCCTTTCTCCTCCCACTAGATGCTCCCTAAACATCTGCTTCATTAACCAATGAATTTTTGGCTAATTCTGAAAGGAATCACTCCTGTCGTTCGATCTTTAGACATGTATTCATAGAGTTTTAAATGCAGTCATATGTCGCCATGGCTAACATATGCTGCATTATTTGCAAAGTCAGTGGAAGCGTAAGACATTTGAAGCAGAGTGAAGAATATCGCAAGGGTCCATGTCTCGTGAAGAAAAAGGATACAGTATTGAGAAGATCATAAATGTTTTAGCTACTTATTAAAGATTATTCAATGACAAAAACTGCTAAGTCTGATGAGTGTTATTGAAAAGGTCAACAACATCACACCCTTTTTTTTCATTTCTGCCTGTTTATTGATCTGGCTTAGTGATATAAAATGCTGTAAGATCACAAATCCATCAGAAATTCTAATTCAAGCTATCAACAGGACGATTTCACTCTGCCAGAGTCATCTTGTTCTGGAAAAAGTGAGGCACAAACCGTGGACATTAAGGATATACAAATCATTTCAGATTAATGACTGAGGGGATTTGTTTGCCATGCTGTTTACTTTTCAGCTCCTGAGCAAATCCCACAGTTCCTGTTCTTATTTGTTGCATATAACAGCCAATTTCCTTCTATCTAGCTGCTTAAAAAGTGGTAGAAAAGAAAGTGTATAAACACACATTAAAATGTCACTTTAGTTCAGCTAGTGGAACTAGTGCTTCACAATTCCAGTAGCCTGCATACGGCCCTGATGTCTTGTGTGGAGTTTGTGGTGTCTTTGTGGAGTTTATACACGCTCCCCATAATTGTTCGAGATTCCCAAACAAGTTCCAGTTTCCTCTCATATCTGAAAAAAACCCTGTGTAGTTGGTAGTTGAATTACCAACTAGTTGAAAAACCCTGGTAGTTGAATTATCCACTGTGAATTACCACTGGTGTGTAGGTAAGTGATGGAATCAAGGGGAATTGATGATAATAGATTACTTGGAAGATGGGTGGGGAAATGGGATTACTCTGAAGTGGGAGCAATCCCATCGTAATACATCGTAATCAGGGGATATGAGGAAAAAGCAGGAACGAGATACTGATGTTAGATGATCAGTCATGATTATTTTGGATGGCGGTCCTGGCTTGAGGACAGAATGGCCTACTCCTGCACCTATTTTTCTATGTTTAAGTGGCCTTCTTCTGCATTAAAAGGAAATATGAAAGCATAATAATGTGAGGCAGCTGCACTGATTTTGTGTAAGGACGCAGAGCAGTGATATTCAAATGGACATTACTCCCAATATGTCAGGTGCATTGGGATCATAAATCCTGAACTTTAATTATGAATAAAAAGTTCATTAGCAGCATAATGCACAAGATACATAAAACGTGCTGAAACAAGAAATGTTGTTTCCACTCTTGGGCCACTGTGAAAAGTATGAAGGTGAAAGAAGCTGATCTTAGTGATAGGGCTGACAACTAGTCAGGAGCTGAGCTCAGGGTCAAACGTGAATCTGTGGTGGAGAAAGATCTGGTTCAGTTTCAGGGTATGGGATGAAGTCTTTGACTGGCTGATTCACAGTGACTAGTAGGGCTCTTGGGTGTATTGTGGAACAGGGTGATCGAGGAGTACATTATTCCTTTTTTTCTTCAAGGTCCATTATTCATTGAACCCGTGGCGTCACAGGTGGATAACGTTGTCAAGAAGGCTATCGGCACATTGGCCTTCATCAGTCTTTAAAGATTGAGTATAGAAGTTGGGACGTCATGTTACAGTTATATAAGACCATGTGCAGTTGTGATGTCAAAGGACGAGAAACTGAAGCAAAGAAGTGGAAGCCAAATAACCGAATGGAAATTAAGCCGAAAAGCCAAATAACCGAAAGCGTACGAAGCCGAAAGGCCAACTAACCGAAAGGGCAGGACGCCTAAAAGTCAAATAACAGAAAGGGTGGGACGCCTAAAAGCAAATTCACCGAAAGGACGCTATGCCGAAATGACAACACACCGAAAGGCCGCTCTGCTGAAAAGTCAAATAACGGACATGACGTCGCCGGGGAGGGGGGACTTGTCAGCGATTGGTCCAGACCCCGGCGTCCATCACATCACTGGCCGATGGAGGCGGGAGGGTGGGGGTCATTTTTCCTCACAAGCCATAGGTGACTGTGCCGAGACCATTCTTCACACCTGAATGGTCTCAGCCGATGAAATGAGATAACTGTCACACAAAAGATAGACACAAAATGCTGGAGTGACTCAGTGGGATAGGCAGCATCAAATAGTTATAAATTTTCAAAACTCTTTAGATTCTGGAGTAGTTCCTGAGGACTGGAGGGTAGCTAATGTAACCCCACTTTTTAAAATGGGAGGGAGAGAGAAAACGGGGAATTACAGCGCAGTTCGGCTAACATCGGTAGTGGGGAAATTGCTAGAGTCAGTTATTAAAGATGGGATAGCAGTACATTTGGAAAGTGATGAAATCATTGGATAAAGTCAGCATGGATTTATGAAAGGTAAATCATGTCTGACGAATCTTATAGAATTTTTCGAGGATGTAACTAGTAGAGTGGATAAGGGAGAACCAGTGGATGTGTTATATCTTGACTTTCAGAAGGCTTTCGACAAGGTCCCACATGGTATTGGGGGTTCAGTATTGATGTGGATAGAGAACTTTGCTAGCTTTACCTTGCATTAAATATTATTGCTTCATCATATATCTATACATTGTAAATGGCTCGATTGTAATCATGTAATATCCTTCTGCTGACAGGATAGCACGCAAAAAAAGCTTTTCACTATACCCCGGTACACGTAACAATAAACTAAACTGAAAGAAGGTTCCAATGTCCTTTGTGGCTTCATTACAGATCAGAATCGTGGAGTGCTGTTTTCTCATTTTACTTTGCTTATGGCTATATGACATCCTTAAAACCAATATCCAACCACTTCAAGAAGGGAAAAGCCAAATGATGTGGAGAAAAGATGTTGGATTGCTATCTAAGTTGTGATTGTTACAATTATCCTCCAGTTACCTAGCATGAGAATGTAGCTTAGCATAGGATTGCCATGAGATATGGTTATCAGGAGTTTCATTATCAATTCATTATCATTCATGTTCGAAGAAATCTTTGAACAAAATGAAAATCAGAGTGTATGTTAACATATTTATACAAAATAGGAGCCCATGAGGAAAATCGTTGGCACCCAATTATAAAATTATTACAAGCTGTGAAGGGAGGAGATTGTAGTTGCATCCAAAATTATCTGAAATCAGACTTTCCTGTTTTATTTGGAAAAGAATGGGACGAATGCGAGGGGTATCTAGGCCACAGGCAGGCATGTATGGATCTAACTATGTGCAATTAATTTTTGATGTGCAGCTTCCAATATGACAATAAACAATAGGTGCAATTGGCCATCCAGCCCCTCGAGCCAGCACTGCCATTCAATGTGATCATGGCTGATCATCCCCAATCAGTACCCGGGTTCCTGCCTTCCCCCCATATCCCCTGAAACCGCTATCTTTAAGAGCCCTATTTAGCTCTCTCTTGAAAATATCCAGAGAACCGGCCTCCACCGCCCACTGAAGCAGAGAATTCCACAGACTCACAACTCCCTGGGTGAAAATGTGTTTCCTCATCTCTGTTCTAAATGGCTTACCCCTTATTCTTAAACTGGCCCCTGGTTCTGGACCCCCAACATCGGGGACATGTTTCCTGCCTCTAGTGTGTCCAAACCCTTAATAATCGTATATGTTTCAATAAGATCCCCACTCATCATTCTAAACTACAAAGTATACAAGCCCAGCTGCTCCATTCTCTGAGCATATGACAATCCCTCCATCCCGGGAATGAACCTTGTAAACCTATGCTGCACTACCTCAATAGCAAGAATGTTTCCTCAAATTAGGGGACCAAAACTGTGCACAATACTCCACGTGTGGTCTCACTAGGGGCCTATGCAACTGCAGAATGGCCTCTTTGCTCCTATACTCAACTCATCTTGTTATGAAGGCCAACATGCCATTCGCTTTCTTCACTACCTCCTGTACCTGCATACTTACTTTCATTGGCTGATGAACAAGGACCCCCAGATCCCATTGTGCTTCCCCTTTTCCCACTTGACACCATTTAGATAATAATCTGCCTTCCTGTTTTTGCTACCAAAGTGGATAACCTCACATTTATCCACATTAAACTGCATCTGCCATGCATCTGCCCACTCACGCAACTTGTCCAAGTCACCCTGCATTCTCATAGCATCCTCCTCAATGACCTCTGAACTATTCACATCCCAGTTTCAAAAAAGCTTGCTAAAGACTGGCACAGCATTCTGATGAATTGTAACAAAGCCAGAACTTCCAGCTTTATGACATGCTACTTCATTATCTATAAATTACAATGTGAAATAATTAGGCCTACAGGATGCAGTAAATCTGGACACAATGGAGCTTTTCACTTTAGTTGGCTTTTGATTAAAATGGCACACAGATGAATGGATTGCTTCCACCTTAAAAATGTAGACAATTAATCAGAATGAATACACTTTTCTCCCATCCAACTTCATTCCCAAAATGACTCGGTTTCTATGGAACCATTGCAAATTACCATAATAAATTGTTGAAATTATTATCCAAATTACTATTAGCAAGAAGAAGATGACTTTGTTATACATTAAGGAGATTCATTTAGCTGTGCTATGGTATAAGTGCACACTAGAGTGATTGTTTGTATCTGAATAATGGTTACATAACTTCGCTCTGCAGAAAAAATAACTTGAATGATTGCTTGAATGATGGCAACGCAAAATGAACTTTTACCATGCAATAAAATAATAGAAATCTTGTGATGCAGAAGGAAGCATTTGGCCTATTGTGTCATCCTACACAGATGAATCCATCTTCCACGGTGAGGTCCAAAGCCCTTTAGGCCATAGCTCTTCAAATACATGAATGAGTCCTGTTTAAAGATGATGAGTGTTTCTGTCTTTCAGGCCTTCAATGCCAGACTCCCACCACCCTCTGGCCTTGGAATATTTAGTTTAGATTAGTTTGGAGATACAGCATGGAAATGGGCCCTTTGGCTCACTGAGTCCACGCTGACCATTGATCATTTGTTCACACCAGTTCTATGTTATCCCACTTTCTCACCCACTCCATACACTGTAGGGGCATATTTTTTTACAGAGGCAGATTAACCTGCAAACCAGCACATCTTTGGGATGTTGGAGGAAACCAGAGTACCGAGAGGATACCTGTGGAGTGACAGGGAGAACA
Organism: Leucoraja erinaceus; assembly: GCF_028641065.1. NCBI lineage: Eukaryota > Metazoa > Chordata > Chondrichthyes > Rajiformes > Rajidae > Leucoraja > Leucoraja erinaceus. The sequence goes on along the minus strand of NC_073379.1, from coordinate 35,418,120 downwards.
TGTAAACTCAGCACAGACTACACCCAAAGTCAGGAATGAACCCGGGTCTCTAGCGCTATGTACAGTAGCTCCAACACCTGTGCCTCTGTGCTGCCCTTAAACAGGTAAAACTACAGAACAATAGAAATAATGTAAAGGCCATTCTGCCCATCTGCTCTTCAAGCCCCTAAAATCAGACCTGAAATGTCATCTGTCTATTTCCTCCACAGATGCTGAGTTCCCCTAGTGCCTTGTGCTTTGCTACCCTGTTCCTGTTTCATTCAGGGATCCTTAATCTCTTCTGACATTAGTATCATATACTGTATGTATACTTCTTAAATACTTGTTATTTAACCTCAGTTGTTTCTCTAACCAATAATTTAAGGGTTCAGTAACTTTTAGGTGAAGAAATTTCTCTTCATCGCAATCCAAAATGGCATTCCCCATAAATTTAGACATTGATTTACAATTCTGGAATGATGCACAATTCCGATGCACAAATCTTCCACTATTTGGAAGATTTCTCCTCCTAGTCTATACAGTCCCATAAGAATTGTATGAGTTTCAAAGAAGTCCCCTCTCATTCTTGTAAAGTTTAGCAAATATCAGCCTAATCAACCCAATCCATTTCATGCTTCACTCAAAGGCAACATATTATGCAATGAAGACACAAGAAACCCCAGATGCTGATTTACAAAAAAAGACACAATGTGCTGGAATAACATTGTAGGTCTTTGGAGAACATGAAAGGGTGATGTTTCAGATTGAGACCCTTCTTCAGACTGAAATGAGACATATATAGTGCATTTAATACAACGCACTTTAATAAAATGGATTTCTCAAGAACTATGTTTTATTCAAAGGATTAACATTCTATTTCTTTATTCAATTGATGGTGTATCTGTTGGGTGTTTTTTACTGTCCCCTTTTCAGTCCTGAAAATATCTTTATAACCAAAGCATTGCAGATGCTGTAAATCAAAATCCAAAGAGAATGCTAGAAATAAATAATATCTGCGAGGGTAACTTTGCAGATCAGTGAACTTTCATAAGATCCCAACAATTATTTTGAAGTGTTAAGATATTTTAATTCCTTGCAGGAAAGCACAGAGGAAGGACTGCCCTGTGAGAGAATGTGTCTTTCAAACAAGATGCCAGGGCAGCATAGTGGTGGAGCTGGCAAAGTTGCCGTCTCAAAGTGCCAGAGACCCATTTTCAATCCTAATCTCAGGTGGCTGTTAGTGTGGAGTTTGCACCTTCCCCCTGTAGCTGTGTGGGTTTCCTCCTGGTGCTCCAGCTTCCTCTAACATCCCAAAGACATGTGCGTTTGTCAGTTACTTGGCCTCCATATTTCCAGCTTTGATGCGGTCCTTCATTGCATGCGGAATTTTGTGAGGAGAACGAACAACAGATATAACTTCCTTGTCGGTTACAATGGTGTATTTTGTGGGAAGCTTGCCCAGCTGATTGTCAAAAAGGTCTTTGTATTGCTTGAGTAGTTGTTGGGTAGGTCTTTGAGACAGCTGATACACAGTTTTGCCAAAAAAAACTAGGTTCATATTACTGTATGCATCATTGCCCAGAAGAAGCGGCACTTCCCCTTTTCCGATAAAAAGTTCCAAGTTGTAAATTTGAGATACCAGATGGCATTGTAGTGTAATCATACTAACTGTTGCAACCCCACCAAATGGATGCAACTTCAAGTTTGTTTTCAGAACAGTTTCGTTGTTGTGAATTCTTTGGAAATCTGACAGCGAGATCACGTTACACCTTGCCCCTGTGTCTATCTTAGCGGCAACCTTGGTGTGGTTGATACTGAACATTGTCATGGGATCACTGTCTGTAGCCACAGAATCAGGAATACAAGAATGTATGTTTTGACTGACTTCTTGCAGGTGCTGCGGTTGTGGTGCTGCTGTTTCAATTAGTGCCTCATGGGAGAGTGTGGGTTCAAGTGCAAAAAGAGATTGTTGTGACTAGGCCCTTTTAGCATGGGCGCGGCAGCACCCGAAAAAGTGTCATCTCTTTTTACAATAGAAACAAGATTTGCCATAAGTGGGGCATTGCTCATGAAATTTTGTGTGTAAGCCACCACCATTACCACAGTTACCCTCCCTTGGGGTTTAGGCAATTGTTCAGAAGTTAATGCTTATCGTGGGGACTTATAGACGATATGGAGGTCATATGCAGAGTTCCCCGGTCCCAAGGCTTTGGTATGGATATCAGTGTATTCTGCAACCCGGCAGGCACGTTCAACCTTATCAGCTCCTCATCCCGGAATAATTGATTTCAGGATGCCATATACAAGTCTGCCACGGATAAACACATCACGATCTTGGAAGTGGCATCTGGATGCAATGCTCTTAAGGGCACCAATGTAGGATTCAACCGTTTTGCCCTCTTGTTGGCTGCAGAAAAACATTGTGGTGCTCCATGATAATGTTGGTGCGAAGATGGCTCAGGTCTCTAAAGTTTTGGAGGAGGCAGAACGGTTCTCTGCCTCTGGATTCTGCTGGGGTCAGATGGACTGTGCTGGGGTCACAACATGTGTTACCGGATCGGTATGTTCTGGGGCGTAGTGGAAATCCTGTTCCCACAGAGCAGCCTCTGTGCCCGCCACATTGAGGAGAATTGACGCAGCAGTGTGGGGTGCAGCTGCAGGGTGGGCAGCATCTATGAAAATCCCGAATTCCACCTCGAAGATGCACCACCGGTCAGCAAGCTCACAGTCGAACACCAAAGGATCTGGTCTGTGTAAGGAACTATACTTTATGCAATGTAAATTCAGGCAAAATAGTTGGAGACGTGATTTAAGATTCTGACACCATGTTTATTGGCGGCCCAATAATAAAAACACACTCATGGTGCAATCCAACTTTATTCCATTAAATACTCAGAAACATTTCCACAGCCCACTGCTTGCATCTGGCTTTACTGATTAGAGAGAGAGAGAGAGAGAGAGAGAGAGAGAGAGAGAGAGAGAGAGAGAGAGAGAGAGAGAGAGAGAGAGAGAGAGAGAGAGAGAGAGAGAGAGAGAGAGAGAGAGAGAGAGAGAGAGTCTATGTGTAGTACCGTAATACCATGTAAAGGGTGGCATGCACATATATGTTATGAAGGTTAAAAATGGCAAGAATTAATAAGGGTTAATCTACACCTAGTGTGTGTAGGATAGTGTTAATGTGTGGGGATCGCTGGTCAGTGCGGACTCGGTGGGCCAATGGGCCTGTTTCCACACTGTATCTCAAAAATTAAAAAATCTAAAGACTCACCTCCTGATGCTCAAAGGCATTTCTACTTGCCTGGATCAGAGCAGTTCAAACAACTTTTAAAAAATCTCGATGTCCACCAGGCCAATGCAGACCGATTGATTGGTACCCCATCAGAGCCTGCAGTGTGTGGCATTCCCAAAGCAAACTGCAGCTTCTCCTCTTGGCTACTCTAAAAGTACCTCAAAAATCTTCAAAGAAGGGCAACAGTTACAGACAAAAGGGAGCACCTTCATCTTCAGGTGCCCCTCCAAGTTGCATACTCATTAACATACATTCTCTTTTAGAAATATGTCAACCTTATTTCTTTGCAGCCTCCATATTCTAATAACCTCTCTCACCAACAAGAACAAGCGCAGAAGACTGTAGGAGTGACTTGACTAGAAGGACTGCAGAGATTAAATAAAACAGTTCTTCAACATCTACTCCAGGGAAATTAAGGATGGACAAGAAGTTATGGGATTGTCAGTGATGCCTACATCCCACAGAGGGGTTAAGGAAACCTGCAGTGTGGTTAATTTGTAGTTAATTAGGAAAAGCCATTCCCGCTGTTTGGAAATCTGAAAGCTAGGTTGGATACACATTGAAGCAGTGTGTGTTCAATTCAATGTAAAAGCTGAAATAACTCCTTTCCTCCACATTTTTAAGGTTACTTTTGGAAAATAAAGTAAGCTGTGTGTATATTTGGCAGACACAACAAATCAGGCAAACAACACTGATGGCATGATTGAGATAAGTCAAAGTGAAGCTTCCTTGTCAGTGTTGCAATGAGTAGTTTGTAATTCCTTGCCCTGATCCTTCCACGGGAAACTAAAATAATCTAGAGCAAAGCCATGCATGCATATTTGAGATAAACTTAAATCTGCCAGTTTTTAATCCAGAGATACATCTGCTGCCTTAACACTCGGACTCAATCAAAATGATAGCAGACAGTCTTGGAAGCCTTACCCCACTACTCAAACCTCACGTCAAAAACCTTGGGGTGATATTTGACTTAGCACTGAAATTTGACAAACAACTCAATGCCGTGGTAAAAGCTAGCTTCTTTCAGCTTCGGACGATAGCTAAAATAAAACAATTCCTCCACTTTGATGACCTCGAAAAGATCATCCACACATTTATCTCCTCCCGCCTAGATTACTGCAACTCTGTTTACACTGGCATCAGCCAATCTTCCCTGTCCCACCTGCAACTGGTCCAAAACGCTGCAGCGAGACTCCTGATGGGCACCCAAAAAAGGGACCACATCACCCCGATCCTGGCCTCTCTCCACTGGCTCCCTGTGCGGTTCCGTATACATTTCATGACCCTACTCTATGTTTACAAAGCCCTCAATGGGCTTGCCCCCTCCTACATTAAAAGTCTTCTCACCCACCACTCCACCTCCAGGTCCCTCAGATCGGCCGACTTGGGGCTGCTGAATATCCCGCGGTCTAGGTATAGGCTTAAGGGTGACCGCACCTTTGCGGTTGCAGCTCCTAGACTGTGGAACAGCATCCCCTTTCCCATCAGAACTGCCCCTTCCATCGACTCCTTTAAGTCAAGACTAAAATCTTATCTATACTCCCAAGCCTTTCCTGACGTCCACTGAGCGAGGGCTATATGTATATATGTATGTAGTTTGTTTGTTTATACAATTCTTATAACAAATGTAAAGCACTTTGGCTAACGAGAGTTGTTTTTTAAAAAATGTGCTATATAAATAAATGTGACTTGACTTGAGTTGCTCATTTCGAATTGTAGTAAACATGCACGAAGATTCGAAATAGACTTATCTCTTCATATTGGTCACCTTGATGAAGCTCGTTACTCCTGGGATCATTTTCTTTTCCTTTCTACTCCATTCTAAGTCTACTCCATCAAATAATGGATGCCCCTCCATTTGCCAACAACACTATTAGAAACTTGGCACTATCCTGGACAAGTCTGGCTGCTTGATTATCACCCCACCCATCAGCTTAAACATTAATTTCCTTCAACATTGCAGCACCATGGTTACATTGTGTATTATCTACAAAATGCATTGCAGTTACTCGGCAAAGTTACTCTAACAGCACATCCCAAAGAGAAAGGAACAGCAGGTTTAATTTAGTTTAGTTTATTATTATAGTGTGCACTGAGGTACAGTGAACACATTTTTGTTGTATGCTATCCAATCAGCGAAAAGACTATACATGACTATAATCAAGGTCCATAGGAGCACCACCTCCTGCTGATTTCCCTTCAAGTCAAACACTTGTCGTCTTGGAAATATATTGTTATTCGTTCATCATCGCTGCATCTAAATAGTGGAGCTCCCAACCCTATAGAGCCTCGATTGTCTCGACGCAGCAGTAGTGACTGCCTAACCGCGGGTGAAAAATAGGGAAGAGATAAGACTTTTGCCTTCCATCAGAGTGAGGAGGCGTTTGGAGATTCACTGTGATCGATGTTTGTGTGGAACTGTGTTAATTGTGTATTTTTTGTGTGCTGTTATGACTGCAGGGAACAAAATTTTGTTCAAACCTTTGTTTGTTTGAATGACAATAAAGGCATTCTAATTCTAATTCTAATTGCACAGTGAAAGAATGGATTGACTGCACTTACATTCACTCGAATTTCGAAGGATGAGAGGGGCCCTTATCGAGAAATAAATTTCTTACGAGATTGGACAGGAAATGCTAAATGCAGGAAAAATGTTCCCGATGTTGGGGAAGTTCAAAACCAGGGGTCACAGTTTAAGAATAAGGGGTATGCCATTGTGGACTAAGATGAGGAAAAACATTTTCACCCAGAAAGTTGTGAACCTGTGGAATTCTCTGCCACAGAAAGCAGTGGAGGCCAATTCAGTGGATGGTTTCAAGAGGGAGTTAGATTTAGCTCTTAGGGCTAATGGAATCAAGGGATATGGGGAGAGAAGGAATGGGGTACTGATTTTAGATGATCAGACATGATCATATTGAATGGCAGTGCTGGTTTGAAGGGTCGAATGGCCTATTCCTGCACCTATTCTATATTTCTATGCTCAGAGAAGGATGATATCTGTTCAAGAAGGTGAGCACCAGCTTACAATAAACACAAAATGCTGGAGTAACTCAGCGGGACAGGCAGCCTCTCTGGATAGAAGGAATGGGTGGTGTTTTGTGTTGAGACCTTTCTTCAGACTGAGACTAAGGGGAGAGGGAGACATAGAGCTATAGAGAGCTGTGAAAAAGAGAAATCAAAGGGGACGGTTGATCATGGAAAATGTAGAATAGATCATTGGTAGCTGAGGGGAAAGTGACAACAAGGCATACAATCAGTAAAATTTAATCAGGAAGACAGTGAAACTAGTCAGAGAATTAGGATGGGGAGGGATGGAGAGAGAGGGAAAGCAAGGGTTCTGAGTTCCTAATGGTGTGTAATAAATTCTGACAGTCTTTATAAAACCCCATTTAGATTTCTTTTTTTCATTTATTTACTGAATAAGTCCCAGGAAGAAGAGAGAAATACATATGGTGACACAGTTATTAAATATCTAAGACATGGATGGTTAATAAGATAGAAAAATAGTACACTGGAAAAGGCCCTATGTCAAATATGATGATAAACTAAACTACTCCCTTCTACCTGCACATAAACCATATTCCTCCATTCCCCGCATTTTCATTTGCCTATCTAAATGCCTCTTAAATTCCACGATTGTATCTGCCTCCACCACCACCACTGTCACAATATTCTAGGTACTCATCGCTCTGTGTAAAAAGTTGCCCGCACATCTCCTTTGAACATTCCCCTCACTCGTTTTAAAGCAATTACCTTCAGTATTTGACTAGTTCATTCTGGGTAGCAGGTTCTGACTGTCTACCCTATCTGTGTTTCTCCTAATTTTGGAACATTCTACCAGTTCTCCCTTCAGCCTCCAACACTGTAGAGAAAACAATCAAAATTGTTCCAACCTTTATTTGTAGTCATTACACTCTAATTCAGTCAGCATCCTGGTAAACATGTTCTGCAGCCTCTGCATCTTTTAATAATTGGATGACCAGAACTGCACACTGTACTCCAAATTCACCCTAACCAAAGTTTTCTAATCCTCACACATTAATAAAAACATTGAGTCATACAGCATGGGAGCAGGTTATTTGGCCCAACTTGTCCACACCAACTATGATGTCCTTTCTAAACCAGTCCCATTTTGCTCTAACTTGATCTATATCCCTCTTAACCTTACCTTTCCATGCACCTGTCCAAATGCCTTTTAAATATTGTTATTGCACCTGCCACAACTGGAAGTTAGAAGGATGAGAGGGTACCTTATTGAAACATATAAGATTATTAAGGTTTTGGATACGCTAGAGACAGGAAGCATGTTCCATGATGTTGGGTGAGTCCAGAACCAGGGACCACGGTTGAAGAATAAGGGGTAGGCCATTTAGAACGGAGAGGAGGAAAAACGTATTCACCCAGAGAGTTGTGAATCTGTGGAATTCGCTGCCTCAGAAGGCAGTGGAGGCCAATTCTCTGGATGCTTTCAAGGGAGAGTTAAATAGAGCTCTTAAAGATAGCGGAGCCAAGGGATATGATGAGAAGTCAGGAACAGAGTACTGAATGTGATTGATCAGCCATGATCACAGTGAATGGCGGTGCTTGCTCGAAGGGCCGAATGGCCTACTCCTACACCTATTGTCTATTGTCAATTTATTCCACTTACGTCCTTCCTAATGATGTTGCAATTTTACCCACCCAAATTTAATATTTTCCTGCAATATCCAGACGTATCCTTATTCATAACTCTCTTAAAACATTCGGAGTTGTGATCTCAATTCCTTAATTGTTCTCACACTGAAACACCAGTCACATGGTCAGGCTCGTTTCCCAGTGCAAGGTCCAGAATGGTCCTTCCTCGAGTTGGACTATCTATATACTGTTTTAGAAATTTCTCTTGGATACACCATGCAAATCCTGACCCTCCAAGCCTCTTGCTCTAAGGAAGTCCCAATCAATATTAGAATGGTGAAAGTCACCCTCTACGATAACCCTGTTGCTTTTATTTATTTCCATAATCCATCTACATATCTATTCCTTTATCTCCCTCTGGCTACTTTGAGGGCTATACTATAATGCTAGCAGAATATTTGCACCTTTCTTTTTTTTTGATCTTCATCCATATCCCCTCAGTGTATAATACTCTGCCATGTCCTCTTAGTGCAGCCATCACATTCTCCCTTATTAGTAATTCAACCCCTCCACCTCTTTTACTTCTTACTATCACGTCTAAAACATCAGAACCATGGAAGGTTGAACTGCCATTATTAGCTCTCTTGAAACCAAGTAATGACTACAACATCATAGTCCAAGCACTAATCCAGGCTCAAAATTCATCCGCAATATAACTATAATAAAAATAAACTGCAGATGCTGGTTTATGCCAAAGTTAGACACAAATCATAAATGCTGAATTAACTCAGCGGGTCAGGCAGCATCTCTGGAGAAAATAGATAAATGGCATTTTAGGTCAGAACCCTTCTTCAAATTGTTTGTGGGGAGGGGGTGGGGGGGGGTCTAGATGCAAGGACCAACCAGAGCAAATGAGGGGCAGAAAGAGAAGACCATCAATTACTTCAGTAGCACATGAACACCTATGTGTTTTTAGTGTTAATGGGAATTATAAAGCTTTACTTTAGGCTTCCACTAACACGGATTTTGCACGTGCTAAGATGTTAGCTGAAATAATAAAACAAGATAAAAAAAGGCAAAGCCCTCAATGTGGTTTGAACAGTAGAAGACCATTCAACTTTTCAATCTTTTAACATGTTCATGATCAATCTTTTTTTCTCAATACCATATTCCTCCTCTCTTCCCATTCATTTACTAACAATCTCCCTCCTTAAAAATATTCAGCAGCTCAGACTACAGACTGATTGCAAGTGATATGTAAAGATTTAAAGTGCTGAATTAATTTGAAGCCAGGGATTAAATCTAAATCTAAAAGTTAAATCTAAAGGAAAAAAGCAGTGTAAAAATTAAAAAATAACTGTGCTGCTGGTATAAAATCAGAAAATTATAAAAATCCCGGTCAGACAGCATCTGTGAAATGAGAAGCACAGTTAACATTTCAGCAGCTCATAGGCTCTGTTAGGATTAGGAAAGAGAGAAACAAGTTAGCTTTAAATTGCAGAGAAGGGTGGAGGAGATAGAAGGTAGACCCAGCCAGACATAAAAACAGCTTTTTTCCATGAGTAGTAGCTCTACTCAATAACCCAAAATCTGTAGCCTCCGTTTGCTCTGGTATTTTATTTAATGCACATATTTAATCAATAATGTTTTATTATTGATGTTTAATGTTTTATGTATCATTCTTAACTGTCACTGTATGTCATGTTGTCACTTGTGGGCGAAGCACAAAGGCAAATTCCTTGTATGTGAATACTTGGCTAATAAACATTCATTCATTCATTCATTCAAAATGCTGGAGTAACTCAGCGGGACAGGCAGCATTTCTGGAGAGAAGGAATGGGTGATGTTTTGGGTCGAGACCCTGTCTCCTTCCTGGAGGAGGTAGAGGCAGGTAATAGATTTGTGCCCCTAGAGATGCATTCTAGATGTCCCTTGATCTATGGTTAATGGGGGCTGCTAGAGGATAATATCACAAAACAAAGAAGTCTATAAACTTGCAAAATGTAGGGCTGGGGGACATGTCTTGCAGATCAGGCTGTGCTAATGAAGAAAAACAGAGCAAATATCGTAGATGGCTGACTGATCGCAGAAATGACCAGTTCTGATACAGATGGAGAAAATGAGTTACCTGAAGCTGTAGAATTTGATATTGAGTTCAGAAGGTTGCAGTGTGCTCAAACAGAAGATGAGGTGCTGCTCTTCAAATTTACATTAGGCCTCGTTATGACAGTGAAGACAAATAGGTTAATATAGGTGTGGGATGAAAAATGACATGGCAGGCAGCGGGAAGCTGAGGGTCACCTTTGATGACTAAATGAAAGTGCTCCACAAAGCAATCACTCAATCTGTCGCATGATTGTGTTAAGGCAGGATGCAGAAAACACATCAAAGTTATGAGAGTAAACAAGTGTTTACTCACATATGTAGCTACCATTTAAGAAGTATTTCATAGTTTCCAGTAAATATATATCCCTCTAAGGCACAATAAATAGAAATAGATGTCCACTCGTGACTAACAAAAGTTAGGCAGCCGAATATCAGATAAAAAGGCATGTATTGTTGCAAAATGAAGAGCGAGTATGATGTTTTGGAAAATGTCCGAATTCGCGAAAGAAGAACCAAGGAATGTATAAGGAAAGGAAAAGACGTTTAGAAGAGTAATACAGCAAGTCATGTAAAAACAAATAAAACCAAAGTGCTAGAGAATTTCAACAGGTCAGTTAGCATCTGTAGAGGGAATGGATATGCAACTTTTTGGGTCAGGACCATTTTCTTGATCAGCTGGGCAAGTGGGCTGAGGAATGGACAATGGAGTTAAATGTAGATAAGTGTGAGGTGTTGCAATTTGGGAAGTCACACCGGGATAGAACCTAAACAGTGAATGGTAGGCCCTGGTGAGTGTTGGAGAGCTGAGGGATCAGAATAGAGGTGCAGAGTTTCTTAAAAGTGGTGCCACAGGGTAGTAAAGAAGGCTCTTGATACTTAGTGCTTGGAATCTGGAGATGTTGGCTTGGTACTAAATAAGTACTTTGAATCTGTTTTCACCATGCAGAAGGACAAGGAGGACAGTAAGATCAGTATGGAGAATATTAGTGCAAGGGCAGTTTGAGATTAAGAAGAAGGAGGTGTTAGAGCTCTTGAATGGCATGAAGGTCAATACATCTGATTTACAGGATGGGATTTATCCTAGGATATAGAGAGAGGCAAAGGAGGAAATTGCAGGCGTCTTGATGAAGTTCTTTGCATCTTCTCTAGGCACAGGCGAGAACCCAGGAGACTTTGATTATAAGATGAAAACAGCTTTTTGAGATTAATATATATATATCAGTGGAGACGGCACCTGAATATTATGTACAGGTTTGGTCTCCCTACCTGAAGAATAGGACTGATCCATTTAAAAAAGTGCAACAAAACTTCACCAGCCTGATTCCTGGCCAAGTAAGTGTTCTATGAGCAGTGATTAAGCTGATTTTGCCTTTGACTGCTGGAGGAACTCAACGGGTGAGACGGCATCTGTGAAGGGAATGATAGGCCCATCTTCAGTCTGATTTCCTCCCACAGTTGCTGCCTGACCTGCTGAGTTCCTCCACTAGCTTGTTTTTAGGCTCAAGGCCAAATAGCTTACTCCCACTTCGTGCTCATGGGACATCTGATCCAGCACCCACCAACTATTTTGAACTAATTTCATCCCTGATAAAGATCAAGAAGCAAAGGCTACCATTCTGTGTTTTACTGAGAGACTGACAACAAAATGACAGTACATTTGGCAGCACAGCTTTGCAAGATGCAATGAGAGCTCCTCTCAATGACCATCCCTAAAGGCACGGTTTTTTGATGGACGTGCTTGTGCTTTGATCATCCAAATATCTAACAAGTAAAGCAAACCAATCTCCAGCAAGACTTTGGCCATTATTCTTCCCAGAGGCCAGAGACTACTTTTTCCCTGATTTTTATTATTGCAATAGTTAGATGTCTTTAACTCAATAATGATTTTCACCTTTACAATGCTTAGTTTTAAGTTTGGTTCCATTCAAAGCCTCTCCTTAACTCCATAATATTCAACAGCCCTCCAAGCACTTGGTACTCCACTAATTCCTGAGCGTTACATAGTTCTAATTTGTTTTGTTCCGTCATTGACTTTTGTACCTTTCAACTGTCTAAGATTTAATTCCTGACATTCCTTCCATTATCATTTATTTCTCTTAACTTTTCTCTCCTGCTTTGAGTCACCATTTATAATCCATCTTTTTTAGAGATGAAAGGACACTTCATAAGTGTAAGTCTTTCTTGGGCAGCTGAAGGTCAGATATTATTGGTTGCTGTTTTGCTCCAATATTTATCACCTATTTTGGACTAACCTCCAAAAGATTCAATACAAAGATCAAGGAGAGAAAGCTACCATTCTGTGTATTTCTGAAGATTGAAAGAATGACAGTACATTTGACAGCACAACTTTACAAAAAGCAATGAGAAATGCATAATATTGGCACAATATAAGATTTCTGATTCGATACATGTAAAGGTAGATAATCTATCAGTTATCGGGTACCATGCAGAGAATGTTTTGGCTGAACAATGCTTCTTTTGTCTCTATATTAAATCGGGAGAAATGAATGAATAACTCTGAAGTTGTAGAAAAACATCCTGTTCTTGATTTGTTGAGGAAACAGAAAGATTGCCTCATGCTCTGATTCTTGTTAAAGATTCCACCTATATATAAACCTTTCATTCTTCAAAGACAGTTCCAAATTGTGCAAATGCTTTGAAGTTGCCTGAAACCCAAAATTTAAGCTCATTGAAATACACTGCAACAGAATAAAATCTATACAGTTGAATAATTTGAATTAAGGGAGTAGGACTGGGACAGTGGCACAGCTAGTTGATCGTCACCTCATAACTCCACTGACCTGGGCTCAATACTGACCCCCAGTGTTGTTAAGGTGCAGTTTGCATGTTCTCCCTGTGACTGCATGGATTTTTTTCCTGATGCTCCAATTCCCTTCCAACTTCCAAAGATGTGTATGTGGGAAGATTAATCAGCCACTAAATTACCGTAGTATGTAGGTGGGTGATAGAACATAATGGATTTGACCTGGTAGGGAAGAATTAAGTGGGATTAAGTAGAATTAGTATAAATAGGTCTGATTATTAGCATGGGCCAAAGGGCTTTATTAGATTATTAGTGGGCCAAAGGGCTTCTTTCTGAGGGGTATGACTATGACCTGTGGTTATGTTATTTTCAGTATTCTTTGCCCATAGAATTGAGCACAGGACCTAACCAGGAGTCTCCACATACAAACTAGGCAGAGCCTGCCTTTCCACTGATGTAGAACAGCTAAGGCAATGAATGGCTTAAGATTTGAAAAATAAGCTTTTGGTCATTACAACTAATACCATTTCACATGATTCAGTGTCAAATATTTGCTGTTCACTCCTTTTAGTTTCCTGCCACTTCTTTGAGTTGCTGAACACCCGTGGAATATAAATCTCAGTCTCCCATAGAAAGGTGGAAAATTTGTCTTTCTGAAGTATTTGCTGTTTATCCACATTACACAAATGCGAGTTGCTATCACATAATCACCACATAGTTTGAAAATTATACCACTTCTTGATTCTACAGAAGACCTCATCTTCATTTTGTTTATTTCACAGGTAGTATTATACTCGACTCATATCACATGGATGTAATATGCAGGGAATGGAGAGGCATGGATCATGTGAATGAAATTAGATAAGTTTGTCTTGGTATTATGTTCGGCACAGACATTGCGGGCCGAAGGGCCTGTTCTTCTCCTATATACCTTTCTATGTTCTATGTAAAACCAATCATTGCCAAAGTCATACCTCTTGCAGTTAAAACTAAATATTTAAATATCTGCTGTCCTCACCAATCCTGACATCTTAAGTGTTAACAAGAGAGAATTTTCAACACTCAGTCCAGAAGCCAATGTAAAAATTGTTCCTGTTATCCTTCACGCCTCTTGACAGTAACTCACTATGGATTGAAGCAGTGAAGCACTAAGAGACCTGTCCCTTCCACAGACTATTTTGACACCAGCTCTACTTCATCTAACCTTATCAACATATCACAGGATTGTGCCAGGAAAGTTATCCCCAGTCAGTAGCATTACATAAGCTATATAACAGCATCAATGTGCAGGACTTTGCCACTGAAATTGCTATCATCGAATTCAATGGATTGAGTTTTGCAGCATCCCACCACTGCTCCAACCAAGTGTATGTTGTGTGCTACTGATCTGGGATTAATTTCATGGCACATTTCAATGTGCCGATGAGAAATATATTTCTTGCATTTTTTTAGTCCACATGACAGCTGCTTTTTTTTAAATTGTATCATGTGTACCAAGCACAGCTAATAGTAGAAACAAAAGAAAATGCAAAGAAACAAATCATCCAAGAACTTACGCTCTATTCCCAAACCTCCTCTGCACACCATTCAGGGCATGTTATTTAGTTGTTATTATGGTTATAATAACCAAGTGGGCTGGGCTGATGGCCCAGAGACAGGTTCTAATACAGCAAGCAGGGAAATGTAAATGTAATAAATTCAGTGAATCTGGATTAAAAAGCCACTATTCAAAAGTTACCTATTGGATTGTAAACTTTTTTGCATACCCTGTATCCTTCAGAGAACATTGCCGTCCTTATAGAACCAGACCTATATGTGACTCCGGATGCATATCAACACAATTGGTTTTCCCCCGACCTTCGAAATAATCTTAAAAAACTTTGCAGTTCAGAGGCACTTAGGGATATAAATCATAAGCTGATCCTGCCAAAAATCATCACATCAGTATTTTTATACTTTACCTCATACGCTCTTATCAAATCTACCTTATGTTCTTGTTAACAATGGATGGAGATGCTGTTGCTGCCTAACCTGCTACACATTGTTTAAATTAAGCCCTATTGCTTACAAGGAGACCAATGCCAGAGGGCATTTGTGAAAAATAATGTGAATAACATTGAGATGGTTATGAGTTTGCCAATTCAGGCCAATGTGCAGGGGGCTTCAAAAGCCACTTACAGCATCCATTTGCTGTTAATGGTGCAAACTAGTTTCAGCGCACTGCAGCCATGCCTGTAGGAAGAATGGCTAATGCTACCTCCCTTACTCTGACTGGGAGGCTGTACAAGTGAAGAATGTTTATAGCTCACAGATCCAAAAATTGACCAGAAATATAATCTCACCATGCCCTGAGAGAATGAAGCTTCTATGAAGGGTACAAGCTGTGGGAACAGGATGATAGAGACGGGTTGAGAATTCTATATGATTATTTGAGGTTATGATAGTCCACTGAGTAATACTATTAACAATCCTGTCATAAAACAGGTTCTAAACAGTCAAAATCATTGCGGCAGGAAGTGCTTCAAAAAAGCCTCTGAAAAACACAAACACTGCAGTTATTCAAACAAATACAGCTGCCTTATTTGAAGCCAAGTAACTGAACACTGAGAAAATCCGGGGATATTTTCAAACTTTGAATTTCCCCACAGTAAAGCCCCTGTCCCACTTATGAAACCTGAACGGAAACCTCTGGTGACCCCACCCAAGGTTTCCATGAGTCGCCAGAGGTTTTGGTCACTCGCCTGGAAAGCCTCGACCGAAGCATGACCTGCATCTACTGACCAAAGTTCCTACAGAATCTTTGCTATCAACCGCACACACACACACACACACACACACACACACACACACACACACACACACACACACACACACACACACACACACACACACACACACACACACACACACACACACACACACACACACACACACACACACACACACACACACACACACACACACCCCAAACACATCGCAAAGGTGGGGGCCAGGGACAGCGGAGGAGCACTGTCTGCGCGATGAAGAGAATGGCTGCCATAGAGCATGGTAAGTCCTTTAGAGAGCGCGGGAGGAAGGGAGAGAAGGGCAAAGAAGGGAAGAGAAGGACAGAGAAGGGGAAGAGAAGGAGAAAAGAAGGGGGGAGAAGGGGAGCGAAGGGGGGGAGAAGGGAGTGGAGACAGTTTTAAGAAGTTTAATAAAGTTAGTGGGCATTATACCTTCTGGCGAATTTTCTAGGTCCTGAAAACCAAAGGTCCTATAGGATCTTTGCTGAAAACTCCAATGAGCCAATCAAAATGGCTGAACAGCGAAGGAGATTGCCTTCGACTGCCTGTCAGTAAATAGCGACCCCACTCCACTGGTTTCGACCAAACGGCAACCTATTTTTAGTCGAGGCCGGTTTTGAATTTGTTGAAATAATCGCAGGAACATAGAAGAAACCTCGACTAGCGGAAACCACTTTCGACCATTAGGGAGAGTGACCAAAACCTCCGGGAACCTCCGGGAACCTCACGGAAACCTTGGGTGGGGCGCAAGGTCACAAGAGGTTTGCGTTCAGGTTTCCTAATTGGGACAGGGGCTTAAGATACTTCATTTTGTGCATAATTATATTGTATAAATGAAAAAGTGTTGTTATTATTGAAGCTGTGTTTGACCAGCTGGAACATAATTCAGAGATTCTTAAACATTAAGAGTTATATCACACTGACACTTGCATCAGGCAGGAGATGAAGGGATGAAGCTCATTTTCTCAGGCCAACAGAGGAGGGAGACTGCAAAGCTCATTTTTTTTCAGGCCAACAGAGGAGGGAGACTGTAAAGGGAAAGATACAGAATGAAAAATATTGTAATCAGCATTGAAGCACATCAATTCCATAGACAAAGTGGATGGGGTAGATGTGAATTGGACAGTACCCTAGCTTATTGAAGGACCATTCTGAGGCCTGACAGTAGAGTGGATGAAACTGTTCCTGAGTGAAAGTTTCTGTACCTTTAGCCTGATGGAAGTAAGGAGAAGAAGGAATGACCTGGATGGCCCATGGTGCTCCTATGCTGAGTGTTTGCCAGTCCGGGATGTGCTTTCCCAGCCCCATGCTGCTTCCTGTCCGTCAGGAAGCTGGTGATCAACCGGCGGAGGGGTTCAGGCACAGTCAACTCGGAAAGTTTGCAGTGTAGTAGCTCTGGCACAATGGTGTTGAATGCAGAGCTAAAATCAACAAACAGGATCCTCGCGTAGGTCCCCTGGTGGTCTAGGTGCTGGAGGATGAAGTGCAGGCCCAGGTTGACTGCATCATCCACAGATCTATTGGCCCGATATGCAAACTGCATAGAATCCAGCAGGGGTATTGTGATATTTTCCAGCTTGGCAAGCACAAGCCTTTCGATTATCTTCATGACTACGGAGGTCAGTGTGACAGGCCTGTAGTCATTAAGACAAGTAATCCTAGCCTTTTTGTGTACAGGGACAATAGTGGAGACTTTGAAGCAGGGGCAGTACATGTTTGCAGGGATTGGTTGAAAATGTCTGTATAGACCGGTGCCAGTTGTTTGGCACAGAGCTTAAGAGTAGACGGGGAAACATTGTCAGGTCCTGGAGATTTCCGGCTTTTTTGTCTTCTGAAAAGCCTCTCCACCTCCTCTATTTGTATTGTTGATATTGGATAAGTGATGTTGTGCAGCACAGAGGGTGTGGGTGATCTATTTGTGAAGTGGTGATATGGGGGGGGGTGGGGTTTGTGAAGGGCCCAGTCTTTGCAGACTGAGGTCAGACTGTGAGTGGGTGCGAAGTGTTGGTTGGGGTGGGAAATGGTCCAGTCTTTTCATACTGGAGTCTTGCCTTAAGTAGGTGTGAAGTGGTGAATGGGAAGGAGAGGGTGCAGGGTCAGAACATGTAGACTGGGGTCTGGGTGTGTTGGTTGGGGAGGGGTACCAGGGTTATGTTTCTCATTTTCAAACATGCAGTAAAACTCATTCAGGTCGTTGGTCAGCTAACGATTGTCCAAAGAGCGGGGGGCTTTCTTCTTGTAGCTGGTAATTTATTGCAAGCCCTTCCAAACTGAAGAAGAGTCACTAGCTGAGAACTTGCTCCTCAACTTCTCAGAGTACCTTTCCTTGGCAGCTCTGATTCCACTTCTCAGCTTGTACTTGGCCTGCCTGTAGAGGTCTGCATCCCCGTAGGTTTCCTCTTTAGACCATCGGAGCTGTCTGAGTTCTGCAGGTTTGTTGTTGTTGAACCATGTTCGGGTCTTAGTTGGAATGCAACTGTCCTCTCAAAAGCTGACATATGATGATACAGATGATATACTCATCGAGGCTCGTGGTTGCTTCTCTGAGCATATTCCAATCCGTGCAGTCAAAGCAGGATTGTAGGTTCTCAATGCCCTCGTTTGTCCACCTTTTCATTGTTCTGACAACAGGCTTAGCAGCTTTTAGTTTCTGCCTGTAGGTCGGAATAAGGTGAACTGTCTCACGGTGCGAGTCCACCCACGAGTGATCCCGAGTTTAAAACAAATCAAACTCGTGGTAATCACGTAGAATTAACGTAGCGGGAACGTCGGAACTCGTGGACGTACCTTAGCGACTCGTAACGCTAACGACAGGTACTCGGGAAACTTGTTAACTCGTGAAAATCTTTCAACATTAGTTAGATAAAGCTCTAGGGGCTAGTGGAGTCAAGGGATATGGGGAGAAGGCAGGCACGGGTTATTGATAGGGGACGATCAGCCATGATCACAATGAATGGCGGTGCTGGCGAAGGACCAAATGGCCTCCTCCTGCACCTATTTTCTATGTTTCTATGTTTCAAATGATGAAAAATATCCACTATTCAAATTTACTCTTGAAGTAAACATTTTAAACTTTTAAACTCGTTGTAAGAACGTAGTAGCCCGTGAGTTTACCGTAGTGACTCGTGAGTTTACCGTGGGCACTCTTTAACTCAGCTGGACAGGCAGCATCTCTGGAGAGAATGAATGGGTGACGGGATGACGTTTCAAAAATGCTACTGCGTCTTTGTGTTACTCCAGCACTGTGTGTTCACTTTTTGACAATCAGCATCTGCCCTTTCTTGTGTATGACATTATTTGTTTCCGTGGCAGTTGATTGTCACTCCCTTCAGTTTCCCAGGGGGGCGGGATGGGACTGGAGTTGGGAGGGAAAGGTGGGGGGGTGGGATGGAGGGGGAAGGGGGGGGGGGTTGGGGTGACTTAGTATGGGAGACAAATGTAGGAGAGGTGTACTGACTGTGTGGGCAGACACTTTGGTAGTGATTGCCCATGGGGTTCACTGTCGAGGACTTCATACATCGACCATAGTGGTACAAAGTGTGAGTGCTTCTGTGCTGAGGAAGCGTTATGGTTATGATTTTGCAGGATCTAGAACCTGATGGTCAATGAAAGGATAGACACAAAATGCTGCAGTATCTCAGCAGGACAGGCAGCATCTCAGGAGACAAGGAATGGGTGACGTTTTGGGTCAAAACCATTCTTCAGCTGCTGATAGAGGCAGCAAGATGAGAGGATGTCGAGGAGATTCAAGATGAAGAATCAAGATTCAATTTAATTGTCACATGTACCAATTAAGGTACAGTGAAATTTGAGTTACCATACAGCCAGTAAAAAACCAAAATACACACAGCACATAAAATAATGTTTAACATAAACATCCACCACAGTGGAATCAACATTCCTCACTGTGATGGAAGACAATACAGTTCAGTTATCTTCCTCCTGCTCACCCGTGGTCGGAACTTTGAACAGGGCCGTTGCCAACGGTCCACTGTTCAAGCCCTCTCATCGGGATGATCGAAACTCCGGCGTCGGTACGGATGGGAACACTCCGAGCACCCGAGTCGCTGCTTCCTACTGGAGACTGCTGTTTCACAGTGTTAAAGTCCACAGGCCCCGTGGTCGGAGCTCCAACACTGGCACTCCTCGACAAAAGATCTCAGGCTTTGCGATGGTAAATCCGCACCGCATCCCCGGTTTGAAGCTCCAGGCCAGTCTCCAGGAAAGGCCGCAGCACTCCATGTTGTAGGCCACAAAGGGAGGGCGGAGATGCGACATGGTGAAAAATTGCATCTCCGTCGGGATAAATGACTGAAAAAGGTTTCCCCCAATCCCCCCGCACCCCCCATGTAAAACATACCAAGAGACATTAAAACAATCATTCAAGACATACTTAAAATAATAAAAACAGAGAAGGGACAAGACAGACTGCTGATGAGGCGGCCATTACGGGTGCCCCCTGGGTGTGGGTCTTTGATGAAATCAGCCACGTTCTTGTAGCAGCACCTCCTGTAGATTCTGTTGATGGCAGGGATGCATTGATAGAGAACTTCAAAAGAATTGGTGGTGTCTGGCAGCAAGAGTAAATACAGACATATTGCACCTGCACTTTTGCAAAATCAGACATAATGTAATTAATCCAGTGAAAGAGAATCTGAATACATACACCAAGAGAACATAGAACCTCAGATGTTTTAATAACATTTCATGCTTTTTCAATAAAAGATCAACCTTAAATAATTGCTACGACATATGTTTCTTTGTGACAAAGTTTTCATTTCCATTCAGAACCATCCTACTTTAGAAAGAACGTTTGCAAAATTGGGCACCCTCTATGAAAAAAAAACTTGCCACGCATCCCCTTTAAACTTGCCCCATCTTATCTTAAATCTAGTCAAAGACCCTTTAGTCTTTGACCAATTCATCATGGAATAAAGGGTTCAGTGTGTCTTCCCGTCAAAGCTTCTCATAATTTTACACACTTCTATTAGGTTTCCCCTCAGCCTCCAATGTTCCAGGGAAAACAATTCAAGTTTGTCCAACCTGTCCTTATCGCTAATACCATCTGATCCAAGTAAAATGCTGGTAAACCTCTTCTGCACCCTCTCAACAAGTTCCACATCTTTCCTGTAATGTGGTGACCAGAACTGCGCACAATAAATTTCAACTTTAATTTTAAAAAAAAAATGGTTTTAATTGTTTGAATTGTGTTACTCTTTACAATTATATGTGAAAGTCTTTGACGATCTACTTAAACAATAGCATTAACAGCCAGTGAACCAGGGCTTAGCCTGCTGTGAAAGTATTTTGGGGAATACTGCTTGCTGCACAGTCTGCTCATTGTACAATGCTGGACCTCACCGAATATCTGACAGCTGACCTGATAGAAGAAGATTGCATCCCAGCTATTGTTGGGGGTAAGAGCATGGTGCACAGGTATGCAGCCAGCCAGCAAGCTTGAACCAATATTAACCTCAAGAAGTGCAAGAAATACTAATACTTGGAAAAAGTATTGCTGTGGAAAAAGCAATTGATGAAGGAGAGGTGAAGTAATAAAGCACAATTGGAACGCGAATATGGGCCTGATCAAGATTACCATTAGTAGGTGTGACTGAAGACTTTTGTTATCAAAATCATCCTTTCGTCTCTGGCAAAGCTATAATTTGACATTAGGGTTCAGTGCCACGACTCAAAGTGTTTTATTTTTCACTGTCTGCTTTTCTTTTTTAGAATCATCAATCAGAAACTGGAATCCAGAACTATTTTTCAACTTCAAGTGCATTTAACAGAAAAATGCGTATTGCACACATTAATCCATGTGATTCACCATCAGGCATCAATTTGAAAAATGCACTGAACGGGCTGATGGTAAGTGTTTGTGAAGTTGCATATTGTACATTATGTTCCAGTCCCTTGTGAGTCACAATGATCTTGTGGTAATAATCAGATTTAAACTGCAATTTTCTGCAAAATTTAAAGGGGGAATAATAAGCATTAAGTGTGTCTTAATGACTGCAGAGCCAATATTTGAGTTTTAAGTGATGGGACCATCGGGTGTGTGTAAGACGATTCACCATCCAGTTAATTCCAATTGATCCCATATCATAAATTCTAATCGTATCAAAGATATTGGAGTGGCGGAGGGGAGAAGTACAGTACACATTAAATTAGCTTCAAGTGTCCTCCACAAATATCTTCTGAGAAAATAATGGGAGGCATTGTTGGTTACTAACAAGTTGGTAATTATTATTGCTTTTAAATTTTAGTGTTACATTCTGAGAATGATGAAGATGTCTAAGTTACAAAAGATTACTGAAGTACTTTTTTCTTAAATAGTTATCGACGCACAGTAGTACTAATTGTTTAATATGAAAACAACAATATAGATATTGACATTATTTCTCCAATAATGCTGCCTAACCTGCTGAGTATTTCTGTTTTTTTTTTTTTGCATTTTGATCAGTAATGGTTTGAATAATAATTCTATTCAAAAAGCTGTTCTTGAGAAAAACAGAACAAGATGAGAAACAAACAATTATAGTCAATTAGCCAATCTAAGGGATGAAAATGTTATAGAGGCACAAACTGATGGATTAACTCAGCGGGTCAGGCGTCATCTGTGGAGAACACTATAGGTGACGTTTTGGGTTAGGTCCCTTCTTCGCACTGAATGCGGTGGGAGGGGGGATGGGGAGAAAGATGGAAGAGAGGTAAGGGCAGTTCAAAGCCATCTTCAACAATCCTCTTAAAAGGTTACACAAAAAAGCTGGAGAAACTCAGCGGGTGCTGCAGCATCTATGGAGCGAAGGAAATAGGCGACGTTTCGGGCCGAAACCCTTCTTCAGCTGATCGGGGGCGGGGGTGGGCAGGGACAAGAAAGGAAAAAGGAGGAGGAGCCCGAAGGCTGGGGGATGGGAGGAGACAGGCAGGGGGACTGAGGAAGGCAGGAGACAGCAAGGACTCAGGGAGAATTCGTGTTCATGCCCCCCAGTGGAGAAACAATATGAGGTGCTGTTCCTCCAATTTTGGATCGCTGTGGCAATGGAGGTCCCAGGACAGAGAGGTCGGAGACGGAGTGGGAGGGGGAGTTGAAGTGCTGAGCCACCGGGAAGTCAGCTTGGTTATTGTGGACCGAGCGGAGGTGTTCGGCGAAACGATCGCCCAACCTCCGCTTGGTCTCACCGATATAGATCTGCTGACATCTAGAGCAGCGGACGCAATAGATGAGGTTGGAAGAGATGCAGGTAAACCTCTGTCGCACCTGGAACGATTAAATCCTCTTAAAAGGTGGTTGGCATGAATTTCAAAACAATGGAAATATCAACCACTTACTTGTTTCTCAGAATAAACGAGACAATGTTTCAATTCAGTTTTCACATTCTTCCATTGTCTCACTTCTTACCTCTGTAACATTCTCCAGCTTTATAACTTTCCAGATAAACGGCTCCATTGTTTCTGACCTCTCACATTCAGTTAATTTATATAGATGATGAAGATGTGGAATTGAAAGACAAGAATTTTAAAGTCAATGCATTTTGTTCCCAAGTGATAGTATGTAGATGAGGAAGAGAGATGTGCAGAGAAGATTCACCCAGCAGGTTCAATGGATGGTGAATTGGTACATGAGGAGAGATTGAGTAGATTGGGATTCCATGTTTTAGACTAGAGTTTAAAAGAATAAGAGGAGATCTCATCAAAACAAAACATATTTGTAAAAGGTTTGGCACGGAGGATGTGTTCCCTGACTGAGGAGTTTAGAGCCAGAAGGTAAAGTTTGAGAATATGGGATAAGGAACAAACTGTTTTGGACTGAGATATGGAAAATGTTCTTCAGGCCGAGGATGGTGAACATTTGGAATTTGGAATTTGATCTGGATGTTTTGACTTTGGTCACACAAGAAGTTGACAGTCTGAGAGGGTGATGCAGGCAAGGAAGGATATAAGATCACTAAAAATGCCATCCTTATCAATGCCATGACAATAAAGGAAATTCTAATTCTAATTCTAATTCTAATTCTAATTCTAATTCTAATTCTAATTCTAATTCTAATTCTAATTCTAATTCTTAACTTCAAAATGGTAGTTTCTCTGTTGCATTGGAAGTACACAAACAAGATACAGTGATTCAGCATGACTTGCAGGGTCTGCAACAACCATCTATCATTTACGTTAACCCTGCATTAATCCCATTTTTTATTCTTCCCACATTCCTATCAACTCCATCAGTTTCTACCACTTTCCTACAGACAGCAGGGGTGACATGTGATTGCTAATTACCCTACCAACCCATAAATATTCCGGATGTCAGAGGAAATTTGAAGCATCTGGGAGAAACCAAAGCAGTCACATGGACAACTCGATACAGACAACACTCGGGGTTAGGATTGCACCCAAGTCTCTGGTGCTGTGAGGTAATGGTATCCAATTAATAAAACCAATTCAAAAATAATCTGCAGGTAAGATGATGTGGATTTCTGGCTGATAAAGTGTCAGAAGTGATAAAAAAGCTTTTGCCATTTTACAGAGAAAATGGAATTTGGAGATGGGCCGTATTTTCCATCTGCAGTGATGCTGAGAACAATAATCTTACATTTGCTTTTCATAATCCTAGGACATCCTACAGTCATTTACAGCAAATGAAATATATGTGAAGGGAGCTCACTGTTGTTAAAAATAAAGCAGAGCCATCAATTTTGTACACAGCTAGCTCCCACTAACAGCAATGTATGTGAATGATGTTGACAGAGGGATGTGAATTGGCCAGGTCACCCCTGCTGCTTCTTAACATTATGTAAGGAAACTTGTTTTTAAGCTCTCATGAGAGGGAAAACAGGCCTTTAGCTTAATGTCTTTACCGAAAGGCAACAGATCCAAAGCTGCAGAACTCCCTCAAGATTATGTCAGTCCAGGTTTTATACATGTTGGTATTTTTAGGAATAAGGTGGGAGAGATGATACTGATTTTGAAGGGAGTGGGGCAATATCCAAGATCAGGAGAAAGAGCCATAATGTTAACTGTCAAGTGGTGAAAGAAGAAAGGGAGCAGCCATCAGCAGTTTAGTGATGGTGAAGCAAAGCTTGGAAGTGCATGCATGTTAGGTATGTTTGATGCACTGAATGTCTTGCTGATCTATAGTTAATGTTAACCAGCAACAAAATATATTGCAGACATTTGGTAAGGATGTTTTTGACAAACTCTAAATCCAATAGCTCAAGAAGAAGACAGACAGCAGAAGAATGGAAATAGTGTAACCTAGAATCATAGTGTCATGGATTGGTTACGATGGAGATAGATGTCATTCAGTCATTGAGTCAGTTCTAGCTTTAAGCAAAGCCATTCAGTCCATTCTATTCCACAGTTCTTTCTCCATTATCCTATATTTTTTTCTCCCATTCTCTTCTGAATGCCCTGACTGGACCTACGTTCACTAAACTTTCAGGCAGTGCATTCCATATCATAATCATATGCCACATGAAATAGTTGGCCCAAATTATAAATGTGATGGCCCATATCCCCAGTTCTTGTCCTGCTTATCTCTCGCAGGCACACAGCTCCCAATGTCTATGAGGTATTGTGTAGGAAGGAACTGTAGATGCTGGTTTACACCGAGGATAGACACAAAATGCCGGAGTAACTCAGTGGGACATGCAGCCTGTACCGCTGAGTTACTCCAGCATTTTGAGTCCATCATCTGTGAGGTACCGTATTGTCAGTGTTGCCAGCCCACAAAGTGGAGTGGTCTGCAAACAGCAAGTGAGCCTTGGGTCATGGCATATAAAGACTGCCGTCACCAACCAAATATTTAATTAATTAAAAATCTGAAGAATAATTTGAAACTAAATAAAAGTGGACAAGAAAGCATTTGCTTAAAATATATGAAACAACTAGGAATTAAAGTAAAATGAAATATAGGCTACATTTTTTTTCCTTTTTATTATTGCTTTGAAATGAGGAGCAGAGACTCATTTGTTCACCTCCACTGAGGTAATTATCAATGATCATTTGATCGTCTCTTGAGGACAGTTAGCAATGGTCAGTCAATGTTTTACACATCCCAAATGCGAATCGTACTACTGCTTTGTGGAACATGGAAGGCTCCCAAGAGCTTTGGAGTAAATATGATTAAGGTTTAAGGTGAAGGGGGAAAGATTTACTAGGAATCTGAGGGATAACATTTTCACACAAAAGGTGGTGGGTGTATGGAACGAGCTGCCAGAAGAAGTAGTTGAGGCAGGGACTATTGAAAGAAACAATTATAGACTGGAGTAACTCAGCAAGACAGGCAGCATCTCTGGAGAGAAGAAATGCATCTCTGGAGATAATTCTCTTGAGAGAAGAGATGCTGCCTTTCCCGCTGATCTACTCCAGCAGTTTTTGTTTATCTTTGGTTTAAAACAGCACCTGCAGTTCCTTCATACGCAAGAAACAATTAGACAGGCAAATGGATAGGACAGGTTTAGAGGGCCAAGCGCAGGCATTTAGGACTGGTGTAGATGGAACATGTTGGCCAGTGTGGGCAAGTTGGGCTGAAGGGCTTGTTTCCACACAATATCACTCTATGACTCTATAAGTATTCTCATATTGCAGTTACAGTTTGAAGATTAAAAAATATATATACCATAACACGCTCAAGGGAAAATATGTCTCAGGAATGAATGAGTTGGAAGGAAATATTGAGAGATGAAACAATTACAGATATTACATTTTACAATTTTAATTTCACTATTTCTTTTAAGTAGAATCTTAGCTTTGGAACTGACCATTTGAACAGTGTCAATTAATAAATAAAGGTCTATCCAGGTTAAATGGCTTAATGATAAATAACCCAAGGGTAGAGATTCAGGATGTTTAGCAAAAGAGCCTTGGACAAAATTAGGATAATATTTTTAAGAACGTCATGGTCAGAACTAGAATTAATTCCCTAATGTAATTGTGGATAAAAATAAATTGGATCAATTTTCAAAAAAGAAAGAAATTGCAGAGAAGAGAAATTGGGACCAGGTAGACAACTAATCTAAACTCCAGTACAGATTAAATTAGCTAAATAGTCCTCTACAATGCTGTATTATTTCAATATTTCATCATCATCAAATGTGCTTATACTTCTTCAACTGCACTAAGCTGATCGAATCACACTTCATAACTATAATTTAAAATGTGGATCTGTAATATGCTGGACACAGCATATCTGGAAGAAATGAGACTCCTCCTAATAGACAAACAAGACCTATTCTTAAGGAGCTGGTCCCCATTTATTGATTTATTGGATTCATGTGGTGATATAGTATCGTGAAAACCAACAGTTTCAGGTATGGGTTAAAGATGATATAGAATATTTAAAAAAAAAACATCTCACTGTGGCAATGGAATAATCTCCCTCCTGCTCTCCCTCTTCACTTATTCCTTCTCTTTCACTTTTTCTTTATTGGTTTTTCACTCACGCTCACTAATCTATTCTTCACTTTTCACAACCTCTTTTTCTTCTCTCCTTTCTCAGTTCTCTCTTTAAAACAAAAGGGAAGTTGTACAGAGAATGTATTATGTGAACATCGTTTTTGTACCAATGCATTGTACTCACTTCTAATAAATAAAATATTAAAAAAAACAACAAAAAAAAAACTAAAATATCCTGGCTTTCCGATACAGAATGGTAAGTCGTCAATTATCTTTGTCAGGCTAATCACAACTGTAGTGAACTGACAAAATGCATTTAGCTTCTTAATTTTTACTCTCTTACCAGTTATACTCATTATTTTCAACTGTAAATGTGGAAATAAAAAATAGAATTTTACATGAAATTAGTACCCTGCCTGGTTTATGTAATTATAGTGCTGAGTGCAATTTACGATTAAAGTTTTTCAAATTTTTTTGCTATCAATTTCCTGAAACTACTTTATAGATAGATAGATAGATAGATAGGTCCTTTATTGTCATTCAGACCTTATGGTCTGAACGAAATTATGTTGCCTGCAATCATACACAGAATCGATAATAACAAAACATTCAATAAACACAAATTAAACATCCACCACAGTGAGTTCACCAAGCACATCCTCACTGTGATGGAGGCAAAGTCTTAGTCTCCGTCTCTTCCCTCCTTGTTCTCCCTCTGCGCTGAGGCGATCGATCCAGGCCGAAGATGCCGCCCTCCAGTCCAGCGGACCTCCGTGGTGATGTCGCCGCCGCCGAAAGCCGGAATGCCGTCTCCGCTCCAAGACGGCCCGCTGCAGCATCAGCTCTGGGCAGCCGCCCCAGCTCCAGGCCGCCGCCCCAGCTCTAGGTCCTGCAGTCTCCGCTCCGGGCCGCCACCCCAGCTCCAGGTCCCGCAGTCTCCGCTCCAGGCCGCTGCCCCAGCTCCAGGTCCCGCAGTCTCCGCTCCGGGCCGCTGCCCCAGCTCCAGGCCGCTGCCCCAGCTCCAGGCCGCCATCCCAGCTCCGGGTCCCGCAGTCTCAGCTCCGAGCCCCGCTGCATCAGCTCCAGGCCGCTGCCAAAAGCCAGAACACCGCACCAGCAAGTCGGGCCACCGCTGCCTTAGCCCCGAAGATGGCCAGCCTCTCGTTGGTGAGTCTTGGCTGGCTCTGCCTTTGGAGCCTCGAGGTCGGTCGCAGGTTGGAGGCCGCCAGCTCCGCCATTAGGCCTCAGCGCAGACGGAGGTAGAGAAGGGGGATACAACAAGAAAAAGTCACATTCCCCCGAAGGAAGAGACAGAGAACATGTTCCACCCCCTCTAACACAACCCAACAAACTAAAACTTAACCAAAACAAGACAAAAAAAAACAACAGAAAAAAGTAAAGACAGACGGACTGCAGGCGAGCCTAAGCTGTTAACAGCGCCGCAACTTCCGGTGATTTATTTATTATACTTATTTAAGCAACTGCCATTGATCTACAAGCTGCCAATTAATCACCAATTAAAATGAACCATCTGCTAGCCATCTTTGAAATGAAGATGCTTTGTTACCAGAAAAGAACCTTCAAGAGTATTGATTTTAACTCTCTTCATCATCATTTAAAACACATTTTTAAACTACCACAAGGCAAGACACCCCATGTGGTGCAGTTTCAAGGTAAGACGATTTCCCCTCTGTTGAAAGTGCTCAGCACGTGACAAACATCGATTTCAATGCATTAAATTTCTGAGGCAAAATTCAATATCAACATGTTACCACAATTTGTACTTGTGAAAGTAAAGCACAGTTCAAATTGACATTAACTTTGTGGGGACATCTTTCAAAAACATTGGTAAGGAATAGGTAAGCAATACATTTGGTTTTCTGCTGTAAATAAAGTATTATTTGATCAGCCTTGCAGTCATAGATACAAGACAAGAATCAAGAGAGTTATTGTCAAGGGTGCCTTATTGTCATATGTCCCGAAACAGAAGAACACAATTTTCACTTGCAATACAACAGATACATAAACATAGTATTCTGAAAAAAACTACAATAAGCAATTGTATGTTTTCATAAATATATTAATATATATATATATGTGTGTGTGTGTGTGTGTGTATATATATATATATATATATATATATATATATATGTGTGTGTGTGCGTGTGTGTGTGTGTGTGTATATATATATATATATATATATATATATATATATATATATATAGATATATATATATATATATAGATATATAAACAAGTGTGTGTGTATGTGTGTATCTATATATATATAGATACACACACCTACATATACATATAGGTCTGAAGAAGGGTTTTGGTCCGAAACGTTGCCGATTTCCTTCGCTCCACAGATGCTGCTGCACCCGCTGAGTTTCTCCAGCACTTTTGTCTACCTTCGATTTTCCAACATCTGCAGTTCCTTCTTAAACCCTTCTCTCCAGAGATGCTGCCTGTCCCGCTGAGTTACTCCTGCATTTTGTGTTTATCTTCGATTTAAACCAGCATCTGCAGATGTTTCCTACAAAAACAATGCACCCAAGTCTACGTAGTTCAGAGCTCCGACTAAAGTTGTAGTGTTAAATGGCCTGATGGGAGTCAGAAATAAAATTGCTCCTGAACCTGGACATTACTGTTTTCAGGCTTCTGTACTTCTTCCCGATGGCAGAAGTCAAATACGAGTGTGGCCAGGGTGGTGCGGGTCTCCGATGCTGCTGGTTGCATTTCTGAGGCAGCGACTCCTGTAGATCCATTGGATGCTCGGGAGGTCAGTGCCCATGATGGACTGAGGAATGTTCACTTGATGGCATTATCAGGGTCGTACCTGGACTTCATGTATAAATTTGCGACACCAGACCTGAAGGCCCGAGATCTGCTTCTCAGAAAATTGTGGACATCTTGGTTCATCCAAGGCTGCTGGTTGGGGAACACTCAGACGGTCTTCATGGGAAGACACACTTCCTTATGAAGTCGTTAACAACAATCAGGTCAGTTGAGGAGTCTACTAAATTCAAGCAGTACCAGAGTTGTTCCTCTGCCTCCCCTGGCCAGCTCTGATCAGTCTGCATCACTGGGGATCAGATCTTCAGTCGCTGCCTATATGCAGGAAGAAGGTGCACAGCCATGTGGTTGGAAACTCTAAGGTGAGGTGGAGGAATGGAGCAATAGGCATCCTTGATGGTGATATAGCAGTGGTCAAGGATATTTGCACCTCTGGTGCTGCAAGACATGTGCTGGTGGGAATTGGTGAATGATTTCTTCAGATTGGCTTTGTTGAATCCCTAGCTATGATGGGAAAGGTGTTGAGATACACCAACTGGTTTTTGTTGACCATGGCGTGCAGCTCTTCCATGTGAGATGAACGTCTGTCTGGGATGGGATGTAAACCATGGTTTTGATGATGGAGGTGGTGCCGGTGCTGTACTCAATCACAGGAGCCTATCGGCATCTGGTAAGCACAGCTTATTTGACGAATAAGTGATGAAACAAAGCAGGTTCTTCGCTACTATTTGTTTAATTAAGGTCCTGATGCCTGCAAAAGGACACCCTGAGGAGGTTTGAGTTGTAAGTTGCCCTGGGTGGAGCAGACATCCTGGTGATTAAGCAAGAGACTGCCATCAAACACCATTGAGTGTTTAGTTTGGTTTAGAGATACAGCGCAGAAACAGGTCCTTTGGCCCACCAAGTCCGTTCCGACCAGTGATCCCCGAACACTAACACAATCCTACACACACTATGTACATTTATAGCAAGCCAATTAACCTACAAACCTGTACGTCTTTGGAGTGTGGGATCTCATAGGAAACCCACATGGTCCCAGGGAGAACATACAAACTCCATTCATTCAGCACCTGTATCGGGATTAAACCTGGATCTTTAAGCGCTGTAAGGCAGCAACTCTACCACTGTGCCACCATGTTGGCCCTGAGTAATAAAGGCAAGTTTGTGATCTTCTCGACTTTATGGTTAGAGACATAGAGAGTCTTACAGCATGGAAAAAGGTCCGTTGCCCAACTTGTCCATGCAGATCACAATGCCCCATCTATGCTAGTGCCACTTGTCCGCATTTGGCCCATATCCCTCTAAAGCTTGTCCTATACATGTACCAGTCCAAATGTATTTTAAATGTTGTCATAAAGTCATAAGATGTTGTTGTAGAGTGATAGAGAGTTTCTCCCAATAGCCACCTGTAATTCCACCTGAACCCTCTGGGATTTTACAGATCTTGACAGGAAGTCAATTACCTGTGTAAGTTGGAATCAAAGATCCTCTAGTATCATTGGTTGGAATTACAAACACATGGTTGAATATGCTCTTATATTTATTATGTAACCTACTCGAATTGAGGGGGGTTCATGCCACTGCTGGATAAATACCCAAATCTCTCTTTCATTATTTCATTATTATCCCTGAAGTGGTAAGTCCCTAAAGAAAGCACAAATAAATGGCTGAAGAGGTTAAAGCATGATTTATTAACTAGCAGAAATTTTAGGGCAAGATTTCAGAGGTCAGTGCTGATAAGCACAGATTACTGAACATCAACATATCTCTGGGTCATCTGCCTTTCTACTGCACAGTATGATCATGAACCATGCATCTGCAGGCTGAGCTTTAGTAATGTATTACAAGCATAGGGTCAGAGCTCAAACAAACCAAGAGATTAATAGGGAGAATACTTTCTGGGTTCAGGCAGTTTCAGTACAGTTACAACACTGCAACAGCCCAATGTGTGAAATATTGCCCAGGTATGACTTGTCATGAGAAATGAGGCAGATCCCATTCAGCTAAGTACTGCCCAATCTATCTATTCTCAATCAACACAAAAAATGAAACTGTTGATGACATTCCATTATTTTGCTGAAGGTACATGAGACCATAGAAGCAGGAATCTTGAGCAAAAAACAAGCTGCTGGAGAAACTCAGGGGGTCAGGCAGCATCAATGGGGGGAAACGGAGAGACAATGTTTCAGGTCAGGGTTAACATTGTGTGTCTATTTCATCCACTGTTGCTGCTTGACACTGAGTTTATCCAGCAGTTTGCTCGTGATTCCAGTATCTTATATCTTCAGTGAAACAATGGAACTTGTCATAAACGGTGCCTTCTAGCAAAACTTACTAACATGTTGATCACCAATGCACAGTTTGGGCATTGCCCGGACTATTTATTTCAAGGCCAATTGCAACCAAATGATTGACTTGCGGTGAAGAGGGAAGAGTGATTGTTCCTGATATTAATTGAAGATATATCAAGCCGAAGGGAATCACTACACAAGTTCCGCATGTCAGTATACATACAACACAATGGAGGATATCCTTCATTTGGAGAAGGGACGATGGCTCCATTAGGACTGAACAGTAATCATTTCCACCAGTGATATCATGGGCAGATGTATCTTGTGAAGATAGACTAGTGATTTGCCCCTGGTAGAATTACCAAACAATTCTTAATGATGACCATTGAAATTCCCAGTCCATTCTGTGCCTTTGTTACTTTCAGCATTTCTTCCAAGTGTTCATATATCAGGTAGGTTAGGACAACTATGCTAATCAGCAGGTTCCTTGCCCATGTTTCTCCTGATAAGACGTTGTGCATGGGGCCTGGAGTTGATGTTGTGGATGCAAGGGCTACTCTGCCTCCCAGTACACCACTTTGTGTGGTTTTGACCTGCTGGACTGCTGTATTTAATAGGGAATTAGATGTGGCCCTTGTGGTTAAAGGGATCAGGTGGTATGGAGAGAAGGCAGGTACAGGATACTGAGTTGGATTATCGGGCAGGATCATATTGAATGATCGATGGGCCGAATGGCCTACTCCTGCACCTATTTTCTATGTTTCTATGGACGGACAAAGTATGCTTAGGAAATATAATTAGGGTGTTTGGCACATGTCTGTATGGTATGAATTGCCAAGTATGACTACATTAGCCTGTACCTTACATAATCTGTGGGACATTTGATTTGGATACCCAATTTAGTTGTTTGTGAGGAGGAGTTTGCAAGGTTTGCCCCTTCCTTGGCAACTCTTGCTTTGAGCTCTTGGTTATTTATTGAGATCACAAAGGCCTTGCTGGTGTGATGTGATTACTGATCAAGCAGACAAAAAAAAATACCCATTACCTAAATTGCTGAGGCATTATGAGAGCCAATGCCACCTGCTGCAATGGTTTGTGGGAGTTGTTCTTTCCTTACACAGTTGGCTTTGACTTCCAGTGGCAGCCAGATTGGATTTGAGAGGAGAGTACATGTGCAAACTCTATGCAGAACCAAAATGTAAAAGCCGTTCTGCACCTCTCCATAAACAGATGCCTTCAGTCTGACAACCATGCAGGTTTATGATTTCCCTTTGTGTACACATCTCTGGAGCTTGTGGTCTGAAAAGTCTTGGGTTCTTTGCAATGCACATTCCCAATTCCACATGTATCTTTAACTAAAACTTATCCACAAGAATTTTTTTAACAGCCTCCCATTTATCAGTCCAAGATCATTTGGAGCAGCAGAAGCATTCAAAATAGTTTGGTTGCCACAAATATAAAACAAACTCTCTGAGGTAACCAAACTTCAAACATGCTCCCCATCAATGCATTTCAGGTTGTGACTTATTGGATCTCTAGGTGGCACTCATGAGCTGTTTCCTCCTGAATCTGAAAATGGAACACACTGGAATGGCATCACATTGTACCCTTTTCAGGTCACTTGCAAGAAGACAACTAGATGAATATCCAGTGTGTAATTTGACCACATTTTGCTTCAATGTATTTTTTAATGAAATTGCGATCCTTCCATCAGCATTGAGATCCTTCCTTCAGTCAGCACCTCCAAAGTTCTCTATCAGGATTGCATTTGGGTGTGCTTGGTGGATGAGGCTACATGGTCCTTAAACATGCCCTGTTGCAGGCTGGATATGAGAATATACATTGTGGAGGAAATGGTAGTGGATATAGAGTAAACAAACTCCTACCTCTGCCTTAGGTGATTCAAATTGCAAACCTGGCATTACTTCAGAGTAGAGAAATAATCAGCTTTGGTATCCTGGACTACGTTTATCAGTCAAACCAACTCGTTGATAAAAAACCAGAACACCACAGGGGTGTAAAACTTCAAATAAACATAGAAGATTCTTAAAGTGCAAAGTGTCTGACATCATCTTTGAAGAAACAAAGGTCTTATCAAAACTGGAATAAAAAATAGAAATACTATAGCTGTTCAATAACTACAATCCTTCCCCTTTGGTATTTGATCAGGTGCACTGCAACCAATCTAGACTGGACATTGATAAACAATTTTAGTTAATGAGTAGTTATAGTATTTCCATTTGTTTTAATTTGGGTTTCCAGCATCCACAGTATTTTCTTTGGCAGTTTCAAATAATAAATCTGCTTCTCCTGCTTGCTTCTCCTCTGGACTCATCTTTTGTTTCCTTACATCTCATCTTGCCTCCCTCTGTCACCTTGTACCATTATTACTTTGGTTTTCAGTCTTTTTGGTTCACACCTCATTATAGTTTTGTACCAATCTCCTACACTCTGTTTCTTCAAAAAATATTTTCTTCTAAGACATTATCAGGCTCTTGAACCATCCTGCACAACTCTAACCTCAACACCAAACTATCGTGGACTTTGTATTGCTGACGTTTCACTGTGTTGGCTTACATTATTATGGTCTGGTTTAACGAGTATAATTGATCATTTATTGTACATTTATTTGTTATGTTGTTGCATTTAAAGTGCCTGTCATACTACAACATGTGAAAATGTAATCCTTCCGATTCCCTAACATATGACTATTAATGAATGTTGATGTTAGTTTAGCTTAGTTTAGTTTGTTCAGAAATACATTGTGGAAACAGGCCCAGCAATCCTCCGTACACTAACACTATCCTACACACACTAGGGACAATTTACAATTTGTATCAACGCTAATTAACCTAGTTAAAGACACACCTGTATGTCTTTGGATTGTGGGACAACACCGGAGCACTCGAAGAAAACCCACGTGGTCATGAGGAGAACATACAAATGCTGCACAGATAATATCTGCGGTGGGAATAAAACCCGGATCTCTGGCACTGTGAGGCAGCAACTTTATTGCTATGCCACCGTGCCGTCCCGATCTCTAACTTTCCCTACTTTTAATGAGGAGCCATTGGCCTGAAACATTTTGTTTTTTTCTCCACAGGTACTGCATCACCTGCTGAGATTTTTATCATTCTCTAATTTTATTATCTCATTGGTGTGTATGTGGAATTTTTCCATAAAACTCTTGGCTGTGTTTATTATCTTACTCTTTAAAGCAATTAATTGTCTGTAAAGCACTTTGGAATACCCCGAGGTTAAAAAAAAAGGCACCAGAAAAAACATGTCTTTGTCTTTCCTTGAGCATGTGGATCCACCACTATTATGCCAGAATGGAATAGAATGAGTTAATGGCCCATCTCTCTGACTGATGTTCGACAGTCCTGAAGGGTCTATCAGCCACTCGTGGCTTCAGGAGTTCTGGTGCCTATACACAGTCAAATGCTTGCTGAAGGTTCACCCCATCTCTGCAGTCAGCATTGAGCCCAGTGGAGTAGCAGAGACCCACTGAAGAGGTCGGCTTGCTGACTCTGTCTCAGCCTTACCACAACTTGACTGGCATAGGAACTACAACCCTGGATCTTATAGAAGCAATAACATTCTTAAGGGATTGAACAGGCTAGATGCCGGTAAAATGTTCCTGATGTTTGGGGAGTCCAGAACCAAGGGTCACAGTTTAAGAATAAAGGAATTTAGGACTGAGATGAGGACAAACCTTTTCACCCAGAGAGTTGTGAATCCATGGAATTCTCTGCCACAGAAGGCAGTGGAGGCCAATTCGGTGGATGTTTTCAAGAGAGATTTAGATATAGCTCTTAAGGTTAAAGGAATCAAGAGATATTGAATTGAATAATTGAATATTATTGAATATTGAATTAAATATTTTTTTATTAGCCAAGTATATATACATACAAGGAATTTGCCTTGGTGCATTGCTCACAAGTAACCATCCACTATTCAGGAGACAATTAAAAATAAAACATTATAATTTAAACATACAAAGAATGAAATAAAATACCAGAGCAAAAGGAGGCTACAGACTTTTGGCTACTGCTCGTGGAAAAAAAGCTGTTTTTATGTCTGGCTGTGGCGGCTTTGACAGTCGCCTTCCAGGAGAAAGTGCTTCAAAGAGTTTGTGGACAAGATGAGGGGTCAAAGATGATCTTACCCACTCACTTCCTGGCCCTTGCAGTGTACAGTTCATCCATGGGGGGAATGTTGCAGCCAACAATCTTCTCAGCTGATCGAACGATGCACTGCAGCCTCTGGATGTCATGCTTGGTTGCTGAGCCAAACCAGACCATGATGGAGAAGATGAGGACAGACTCTATGATGGCAGTATAAAACTGGACCATCAATGCTTGTGGATATGGGAAGAAAGCAGGAATGGAGTACTGATTTTGGATGAACAGCCATGATCATGTTGAATAGTGGTACAGGCTCAAAGGGCAAAATGGCCTACTCCTGCAGGTCAGCATTATTTTTACTGTTTATTTATAATTTGGGGGATTTAATTTAATAGGTGTTTCAGTAACTTTTCTTAATTTTGTAATATTTTAAAATATGTCCATTGATATATATTTTAATAGTTTATAATGTACTTAAGTTTCAGAAATATTTACTACCTGCTATGGGGCCTTTTACAGCCTGGATGGCTGTCGAAGTGTCTAGACATATCAAATCTTTAAGGAGGAGCGAGAGAAGAAGGGTCTCGACCTAAAACGTGACCCATTCTTCTCTCCAGAGTTGCTGCCTGTCCAGCTGAGCTTTTCCAGCTTTTTCTGTCTATCTACGGCAGGGGTCGGCAACTTACTGCCCCCGGGCCGAATGCGGCCCGTAAGCCGAAATATTCCCGCCTGCAGGCAGATTTTTTTTCCCGTAATCATCAGGCCCGCCGAGCGCCCCGAGCGCTCTGAACGCAGCCGACCGCCCCGAGCAAGGCCGAGCTCTGGCTGTACTGCATCCTGCGCAAAGCCGCCGACATGGCTGCGCACCTTCTGTGAACATGTTTAAGAAAGAACTGCAGATGCTGGAAAAATCAAAGGTAGCAAAAATGTTGGAGAAACTCTGCGGGTGAGTCATGCAAGGATCCTGCCTCACCTGCTGAGTTTCTCCAGCATTTTTGTCTACCTTCTGTGAACACATGATTTGATGTCTGCCATCCGAGGCGGGATAGGGGCAGGATCCATGTGTACACGTGATAGATGTGCCCTGCCATCCGCGCACAGACATGCGTCCCGGCCCCTATGCAGAACAAGGTTGCCGAACCCTGATCTATGGTCTCATGGAGCTAGGTCTCAAGATAGGGATCCACTTACCACTCTGAACCCATTCCATCTAATCGGACACTTCTTTGGTGTGGTGCACCTCTTCATCCAACCCACTGCATCCGGAGAAAGAATGTGTGCTCACAGGTAGAGACTATGGGCAGAAGGTCCTGGGCGAGGTCCAGGAATGATCTAGGAGTATTCATCCCCTTGACAATGTAATCATAGAAATATAGAAACAAGAAAAGAGGTGCAGGAGTAGGCCATTTGACTCTTCGAACCAGCACCGCCATTCAATATGATCATGGCTGATCATCCAAAATCGGTACCCTGTTCCTGCTTTCTCCCCATTTCCCTTGATTCCATTAGTCCTAAGAGCTATATCTAACTCTCTCGTGAATACATGTAGTTTTCAATCAGGTCTCACCATGCTGCTTCTTGTATAAAATAGCACCAGAAACCTGCTATTAATTGGATAAGCAACTAAAGGGATTGCAAGTAACTATTGGGCTATGACAGATATGAAAAAAAGTTTAATGTATTGCCTCAAGAATCAAATTAATTTGCTAAGGTCATCTGTTTGCATCTAAAAATATCATAAACAAAATACAAACTGTTGCAAATCCTGAAAAATTATTTGTATATCTCTGGGCATAAACACAGGCACATAATTCAGGAATGTGCGAAATTACTATTAAATTAGATAGTAAGTGTGTGACCAAGTTAGCAATGCAAGCTGATTTATTTCAAACTTTCAATTTGTATTCACCGCAGGCGAAAATTGAATTACCAAGCAACTTGGTTTAGATTTGAGAAAACAAAATGAAGTGCATGTGGACATGGAGTAAATAGGTTAAAGTTTCCAGGATTTCTCGAAACTCCAAAATAGCAGAAAGATAAACTTCTTTACTGGCCTGGAAGACCAATATAATGGGCAGATTTTACGATCATGTAACTTTTGAAAGATGTTTTTGTAGTAATTCTTCAACTTATTGGTTTAGAAGCTTGAAAGATTAAGGGACACCCAAACTTTGCAAAATATGTGATTCATTGTTTACATAATCACCATATTCAGTGTATAAATGTTATGGGAGCTGTCGTTTGGATCAAACAAAATAAGACGAGTCCCACTTACCCTTTAAGGCAGATGTAAACCATTTAGAACCTCCGCTCTGTAGTAAAGCAAAGATTGTCTAGTTCTCATCTGAATTTTGTCCCTCAAACAACATCATTAAAAAAAAGCAGATATTAAACACAGCAATGAGAGTTTGCTGTGTACAAATTAACAGCCATTTCCCTCCATATTCAACAGTGACACCATTTTGTACTTTGCTGTTTGTAGTAAAGTGTTTTGTGACTTCCCAAGCCCATGAAAGGTGTAAAAATGCACATTCTTTATTTCTGATTGCCTTGATATGAACACCTGAAATTATACAAGTACAATCTCAGCAAACTAAAGAGATGAATAGTATAAGAAGGAACTGCAGATGCTGATTTAAACCGAAGATAGAAAAAAAAGCTGGAGTAACTCAAGATGAATACATTTAAATCCAAAACTGTTGTATTGATCCAAATTTCGGCTCTACAGAACAAAAGCAATTTTGCTTTATTTAAATTTTAAAAGATGCCTTGCTCACATAACATTCACATCAAATGTGAACCGTTCTTACATTTACTTTGCCATTAGTATTTATAACCAACACCTGCGAGTAGTATTGCATTGAAAATGTCCTTCTATTTTCTTCCTTACCACAGTGATCATCATCTATTATTTTGACATTGAAGTTTTCAACATCATTTGAATTTGCAATGAATGCTCTGATATGCAGAGCACAGAATGTGACCTGCTTTATACTGACAGAATTGAAGGTACATTCTATCAAATCATATAACTGGAAGTGCAACATTACTGATTGTTTTTGTATCAGATTACAGGAACATTCATTTCTTTTCTGGACTAGATGATTCTATAAATCAGACGAGACTTTCAGCAGCCCATGATCATTAGGCAAACAACTGAGAGAAGATGATACCCTTTATGTTTCTTCAAAATATTCATTTTTTTGCAAAAATGTTACAGTGGAATAAAGAGGAAATATTCGTTATATTTTGCTTGAAACATATTTTGTGGCGATAGATGAATGTTTGTGTGCTGCTTGTCTTGGTATCGATGGTGCTAGACTTACAATAATGGAAACATTTCAAACTATATAAAATAATAAACACCTTTATCACCATCGAGTATCTGATATTATTACATTTGTAGCTCTATATATTATAATATACTAAACACACACATATGTTGAAAGTGTGCACACACATTGTGCGTTCGTGTATTTACAAAATACATCTTCATTTATTTCCCCGAAGCAGGCAGGCATCACGGAAAGAATGAGTATTTGTTGATCACTTTGCCCTTGAAAATCTAGTATTGATCATCTTTCTTGGACTGCTGACATGTATTAGATGAAGTGCTCTCAGACATAGTGCGATCATTGACTTGAAGGGATAGCTCTGTTCTTTTCTCCACAGATTCTGCCTGATCCACTAAGTATTCCCTGCAGTATTTGTATTCCACATGTCAGCAACTGTATTATGCTTTCCAATTACGATGGTCAGTTGTGGAGTTCAGGATTTCAGCAACGCGATTGGACACAAAAGTGAGTATATATATATATATATAGGTCTAAAGAAATAAGTTATTAAACATTTACAGATTCCTTTTGCTGGCATTTTGTTTTGTTTACGAAGAAGCAACAACTTAAGTATGAAGTAAAGGAGCAGAGAAAAGGTTTTCTACTGCTGAGAGCACCAATTTCATGTAGAATAAATACACTGACTGAGTAGAGGAACCATCAGAGAAATTCCATTACGATTTGCTTTGAGAGGTCCATTATCTAGTACAGAATCTCCAGGCCATGTTCAACTGAATTACCTTGCAAAGCATTAAGAGAGAATAAAAGGAACCAAAGCACAAAGCACATTTTAACAGTCATTGCCTTGATGGGGGAAAATGCCTCTGTGCTCTCTAATCTAATATTTCTTCTTTTAAAATACATGCAATAACAGTTTATTTTATTGCTTTTGTGGATCACACCAGTCTAGAAAAACAAAGTTGCACACGCATCTTTTGCATAATTACTATTCAATACAAATTGGAATTTCCAGTAAAATCTGTGGGATGTTTGAGCTTGCGTAGGTGCTATTAACAGCAGCATTTTCTCCATAATCCCAAGGTGGCAAAGTTATAATTTAGATTTCCAGCTATAGTATCACCCACATGCTATATTTTGAACCTACTGTTTGTCTCTCCAGCATTTTTATTCATCGACGAGTATTTATTTCCCTTTCAGACAGAGTGCTATGTTAATGCAACTGAACCTGATCTCCATTTGTCCTGGTCCTCCTCGTTATTTGATCAAGACCTAGCTCTTCTATTCTGTGTGGCAACTGATGCACAACAACTATCTCACATCACTCACAGGCATCATTTTCTCCTCAGTGGAAGCAAGGTGTTGTAAACTCCAAGGAAATGCCTAAGAAGGAACTATTAATCCAGACGCTATGAACTCAGCTCATATCATCAACCCAGGTGCTGTGAACTTAAGTTCCAATTGACCAAAACTAGGAGCAGTCGGAATATAAGTACAGGGCAAGAAAATTGCCTGAGAGAGCTTGGTGAGGGGCTTCGCATTGACCATTACGTTCTAAGAGTTAGGCCAAATCAGTCGAGTGAAGCACAGTGGCAGGATAACCATTACAGTCCACAGGGTATCAGCACCCCAGGCGAAGCTCAACCAAGTACAGTCCCACCAACGGACACGAGTCCACAGCCACAGTCAGCGGTAGAGAGGAAGATGGAAGGAAAAATGCCTTAAGTCTTGTGGCCTAAATCCTGCCAGAGGAAAGAGTGGGAGACCATTAACACTAACCTCGTCCATCTTCTGGAAGGTTTGAAGGGATGTGTGGAAAGAAAACCGGAGATGATGGGAGACACCATATACAACTGTGGAGCGGAGAGATTTGGGGTGAAGGTCATGAAACAGAGGACACAGAAGGAACCAGTACTCCAGTACAAGTCAAGGAGGATGCAAGAGATCAAAAGACTGGTGAAAGAAAGGAGGCAGCTGAGAAAACAGTGGGGTAAGGCCACAGTGGCAGAAAGGAAAGGACTTGAGGCACTGCAGGCAGAATTAAAGCAGTGCCTGGCAATCCGGTGAAGAGCAGAATGCCTGAGAAAGCAACACAAGAATAAAGAACGGGCGAGGACAAGTTTCTATAGAGATCCGAATGAGTTTGTCAAAAGCCTCTTTGTCAAGGAGAAGAGCGGGATCCTGAGAGTACGTGTAAGGGAACTGGAGGAGCACCTGAGTAGTACTCTGACAATCGGAGGCATGAGCCAGCCACCATTCCAGATGACATGCCACCTATCCACCCACCTGAGCACCAGATGGACATAAGGCCTCCTACATGGAAGGAGGTGGAGAACACAGTTAAACGGGCAAGAACAGCATCAGCCCCAGGGCCCAATAGCATTCCATACAGGCTCTAGAAGAACACGCCTGGTGCCCTGAAACACCTTTGGAATTTAATAAAAGTGGCATGGGGGAAAGGAATCATACCTAAGGCATGGTGAAGGGCAGGAGGGATCTTAATTCCCAAAGAAAAGAACTTCTCAACCATTAGCCAATTCCACCAGATCAGCTATCTGAACATGGAAGGAAAGATCTTCTTTGGTGTTGTGGCCCAAAGACTCTCAGCATTTTTGCAGAGCAGCAACTTCATTGACACGTCAGTGCAGAGAGCAGGAGTACGTGGTTTCTCAGGATTGTTGGAATATGCAAACGCATCTGGCACCAGATACAAACTGCCAAGGAGGAAAATTGAGATCAGCATGTGGTTTTCTTAGATCTTGCCAATGCCTTTGGTTCGGTGCCCCATGAGACTCTTTGGACAGCTTTGAACTTCTTCCAGGTCCCAGAGGTCATCACAAAGCTGGTAAAAGCTTACTTCCAGGACCTCCAGTTCCGCGTCACAACACAGGACAACCACAGGACAACACCACCGCCTGGCAGCACCTTGAGGTAGGCATAATGGCAGGCTGTACCATTTCTCCTCTGGTTTTCACCATGGCAATGGAGCTCATCATTCGAGCATCACGATGGGTGGTCGGAGGGGAACGCCTGAAGTGTGGGCTGTGTCATCCTCCAATCAGGGCGTACATGGATGACATGACCACAACAACAACAACAAAAGCATGCACCAAACGCCTGCTGGATAAACTCCAGGAAAACATCAAATGGACATGAATGGAGGTTAAACCCAGCAATTCCTGCAGTATTTCCATCGTCAAAGGCCGGCTCACTGACAAACGGTTCCGCGTCAATAACAAGACAATACCAACTGTCCTGGAGAAGCCTGTCAAAAGCCTCGGGCGATGGTACACCGCATACCTCAAGGATGCAGAGCAGGTGGAACAACTCAGGCAGGATACAATCAGCGGCCTCAAGTAAATCAACAACAGTGCTCTCCCAGGGAAGCTGAAGCTTTGGTGCCTTCAATTCGGTCTACTGCCCAGACTATTGTGGCCAATTACCATCTACGAGGTCACTTTATCCCATGTCAACCATCTGGAGGGACTGGTGAACGCACAAGTGAGGAAGTGGCTTGAGCTACCGAGATGCCTGGGCAGCATAGGGCTCTATAGAAATGGAGCCCTCTCACTGCCAGTCTGAAGCCTAGTGGAGGAATACAAATGTGCTAAAGTGAGGCTGAACATGACACTAACAGAATCCCGGGACCCAATAATAAGAGGTGTCGCACCAACCCTTGCAACAGGGAAGAAATGGACCCCAGCAGCAGTGGTACTGAACGCAAAATCCGCCCTCCAACACCGGGACATAGTGGGCCAAATCTAACAAGGCCGAGGGGGTTTTAGCCTGGGAGCAATGAAACCTACCTGGTGAAAGGCTACTCCAGCTGAACGTCGGCATCTGGTGGTGGAGGAGGTGCGCCACCAGGAAGAAGCAGCCAGGTGTGCCAAAGCCATATCCCAAGCCAAACAAGGCCTGCTGGATGACGTGGGATGGCGTTGAGAGGAAGAAGATCACATGGAGTGAGCTGTGGAACATGGAGTCAATAAGTTGAGCTTCATTATCAGAGACACATATGACATCCTTCCCTCTCCCACAAACCTAAATCTTTGGCTGGGAGATATCCAGCCTGCCCCCTGTGTGCAGTTCCAGCAAACCTCAAGCACATCCTGGTCGGTTGTAAGACCAGTCTAACACAAGACGGATACACCTGGCGACACAACTAGGTGCTGAGGTGTTTGGCCGCTGAACTAGAGTGCAAGAGAGTTACCACCAACGCCATGCCTATCAATGCCCAGATAACATTCCCGCAAATACCATCCTTCATCCAGGAAGGAGAGAAACGGAGGACTAAACCCTCGCCTCTCAACTCATGCCCACTGAATGCAGCCAGGGACTGGGAAATGTGTGTTGCCCTAGGCCAGTGGCTTTTGTTCCCAGTTGCAATCGCAGTTACCAACCTGCGACCAGACCTCGTTCTCTGGTCCAACACCTGTCAGCGTGTTTTCATCATTGAGCTGACGGTCCCATGGGAGGAGGCTGTGGACGAGGCTTATGAAAGGAAAAGGCTTTGATATTCAAACCTTGCAGCAGAGGCAGAGGAGAGAAGTTGGAGTGTAAGGATGTGTCCAATGGAGGTGGGGTACAGGGGCTTTGCAGCCAGTTCCACCGCAAGCCTCCTGAGGGATGTAGGAGTCAGAGGGCAGGCACAAAGGAGGGCAATAAAAAAACTTGCCAATGCTGCCGAATGGAGCAGTCACTGGCTGTGGCAGAAGAGAAAAGATGCTGTCTGGGCTGCCACATGACCATCTAGAGGCTAACCATAAGACACACACCCTGGTCTGATCACCCTGCGGTGGGCCTGCCTCGATTGAGGGTGTCTTGTGATAAAAGGCTGAAACACCCAATGACATTGAGGTACACAACTGAAGATGTGTCTGATTGGTAGTAAAATCACTTTGTGGTCATCCCCAAGAATACTAAATGTCAATTGTAGTGAAAAACCTTAGGGATTGTAACATCCAGTCCTACTGATCAATATTTTAAATAGCAGGGAAGGTGGAGGAGTAGAGGGAACAGCAGTCGTGATTAACACAAATGTTGGTGACATCAACCAAGGGAGGGTTCAGAAGGCATGTTAATGAAAGCAGATCTGGTTGAAGGAGGTGCAAATATAAGGAGGTGTTTGTAAAAGAATGGAGAGAGAAAATGTATGCTAGAACTGAGAGACACAGATGCTGCAGTTGATGAACATACGAAATTACATGCTGTAAACAGATCATGCACCATCACATGGGAGAGGAAACCATAATGCTACAGGTCCATTGAAGTGTCTTTAATTCTCCATTCCAGTCCTGT
Organism: Leucoraja erinaceus; assembly: GCF_028641065.1. Taxonomy (NCBI): domain Eukaryota; kingdom Metazoa; phylum Chordata; class Chondrichthyes; order Rajiformes; family Rajidae; genus Leucoraja; species Leucoraja erinaceus. The sequence continues at coordinate 35,373,383 of NC_073379.1, read as the reverse complement.
TTGAACCTCTTTATCTTTGACCTCCTACGCTGTTCCAATGAAGCACAATGTAAGTTTGCCGAGCACCATTTTATCTTCCAATGGGCCTGAGATAGCCCTCAGGATTCAATACTAAATTGAACAGGTTGAAATATCTCCAGTTTGTATTGTTAACAGGGCCATTTCTGATTTTTTTTCAAACACATCAAGCTGACAATATTAACTCACCTTTTCTCTCTCTACATACATTGTCTGATCTATTGGGTATTTCCAACTTTATTTTCACATGACGATAGGCACAAAAAGCTGGAATAACTCAGCGGGACAGGCAGCATCTCTGAAGAGAAGGAATGGGTGATGTTTTGGATCAAGACCCTTTATTTCAGATTTCCAACTATAGTGTTTTATTTCTCATATTCCCTTTATTTTGTTTCCCTCTCGTCTACTGCCATTTTCTCCTCCTGTTTACACCATCTTCAGACAGGTCTGCTACACTTAACAAGCTTTTTCCATTCTGTCTCAATAGGCACCACCACCACTTGTATCATTCACCCTCTTGATCTCCACCCTATCATTGCCATCCCCATTGTTCTCTCAACTCCCAATCCCCACTCCTCCTTTCCAAATCATGTAGAACATATTACATTTTAACTTTTCCTAGATCATCAATTTGAAACATTAATTCTTTTTTTTTCCTCTGACGATGAGGATTTTCTCTGATGATGAACATTTTCAACAGATTTTCTGCATCTGCTGCCTTTTGCTTTTTGATTACTTAGTCCACCATCATGAAGTGCTTTGGGAGACTGATTGTGTCACAACCTCAGCCTCCCATACAGCCTAACCCCCCAACTACAGTTCACCTACAGCAGCAACAGGTGCACAGCAGATGCCATCTCCCTGGTCCTACAGTCATCTCTTTTGGATAACAAGGACACCTACAACAGTTTTCTGTTTATTGACTATAGCTCCACCTTTAACAACACAATTCCAATCAAACTTCATCTACAAACTACAGGATGTAGGACACTGCATTTGGATCCTTGTCTTCCTGACCCATAGACTGTAATCAGTAAGGATAAATGACAAAACAACTTCTATATCCCCAGTACCCCTCAAGATTGCATCCTCTGACCCTTATTTTACTCTCTTTACACTCACAACTGTGTGGTCATATCCTATTCTAACCCCATTCACAAGTTTGCAGATGATACCAACATTGTAGGATGGATATTGAACAATGGCGAGATGAGTACCAAAAGAAGATAGAACGTTTAGTAGCATAGTGTCAAGATAAAATCTTCTCACACAATGTCAGCAAAATGAAGGAACTAGTTATTGACTTCAGGAAGTGGGGTGCAATACACTCAATGGTGCTGAAGATGATATGTTCGAGAGGTTCAATTTCGTTGGTGAAAATACCACCAACAATTTGACTTGATCCAACTACTTGGACAATCCAGCCATGTAGGCCAACACCTCTACTTCCTCGTAAATGTTAAAGAATTCAGTATGACCACATCGACTATCAACACTTTCCATAGATGCACGATTGAAAGCACTCTATCGGGATGCATCAGAGCTTGGTATGGTAAATGCTCTGCCTGAGACTACTAAAAATCGCAGAGAAATGTGAATGCACCTCAGTGCACCATGCATATCAGCCTGCTCTCATCGACTCCATTAACAATTTAGGCTGCCTGGGGAAAACAAGAAAATATTATCAAGGATCACTCGCAAATGGTCATTCTCTCTTCTCCTCTCTCCCATTAGACAGAAGATACCAAAGCTTAAAAATGCCTACCACCAGGTTAAAGTACAGTTTCTTCCCTGCTTTTATCAGACTCTTGAATGGATCTTTCATATAACCATATAACCATATAACCATATAACAATTACAGCACGGAAACAGGCCATCTCGGCCCTACAAGTCCATGCCGAACAAATTTTTTTCCCCTTAGTCCCACCTGCCTGCACTCGTACCATAACCCTCCATTCCCTTCTCATCTATATGCCTATCCAATTTATTTTTAAATGATACTAATGAACCTGCCTCCACCACTTCCACTGGGAGCTCATTCCACACCGCCACCACTCTCTGCGTAAAGAAGTTCCCTCTCATATTACCCCTAAACTTCTGTCCCTTAATTCTGAAGTCATGTCCTCTTGTTTGAATCTCCCCTATTCTCAAAGGGAAAAGCTTGTCCACATCAACTCTGTCTATCCCTCTCATCATTTAAAGACCTCTATCAGGTCCCCCCTTAACCTTCTGCGCTCCAGAGAATAAAGACCTAACTTATTCAACCTATCTCTGTAACTTAGTTGTTGAAACCCAGGCAAGTAGTCAAGTAGTAATCCTGATCCTTCAATCTAAATCATTTAGTACTTGCACTTTTTTTATTAGTGCTTTCTCAGTGGTTGTAACACTATATTCTACACTAATTCTGTACTCTGTTCAATTTCCTTTTGCACTACCTATTGTGATCATGTATGATATGATATAATTGCATTCATATGATATGATCTGCTTGTATAGCATGCAAAACAAAGGGTTTTTTTCAGTGTCTCGGTGACAATAATAAACCAATACCAATATCAATCCATATAATTATTTATGCAGGTGGTGTCCACCCAGTTGAATTCAGCCCAAGGGGTAATGATGCAAATACTGGTAATCCTCATTCTATTAGTCATTCCAGTTGCTTTTGACCAAATAATTTTCAAACCAGAGACTATAAACATATTTGCCACCAGATAATTCCAGGGCAATGTAAAAACAGATTAGACCAAGAATTCACAATGTCCTTGAAAGTGAATAATATATTTCCAGTCCTCAATAAACACGATTAGTTTTGTCTTTGGATTATTGAAGCAAAAAATAAATAGATTTGATGCACTCTCTTCTCTGTGAATTTCCTACCTACCACTATAAGACATATCAGTTAATTACAGCATTTGAATTCTCTTTCTGCCACACTGATTTTCCCTTGTTACCTGTGTACAGTCATCTTCAAATGCATCAAAGGCTGTCAAAGTTATACAAAAAATTGCCTTGCCACCTTTTCACATGAAGCACATGCTTAAGTGAGTAAGACATCAATAGACAGTAGAGAATTAGGAGCAAACAAACAATAAAGAGGTAACATTGTTTTGGCCCATTGAGATTGTCCTGCATAAATTCAGCAGGTTTTACATTAAAATAAGAACAATTCACCAACCAACTAAATTAATTGCATTTCCACTAGCTGCAACCAATCAAAGTGTCAGAAGAAATCAATGTTATCCTCATACCTTCCATCTTTAATATGAGATATTTTCGGCCTCTGAGACAAAGGCATGATACTCTCGTTTGCAGGAATCCAGTGAATCAATGTCCACGGCACAAGTCAGCAGCCTGTCCCAAGTACCCCTTGTTCTCCGAGTTGTCGGCATGAATTCCCACAGGGAGGAGATGAGTCAGAGATCATTATATTGTTCACGGAAGTGGTGCCAATTATTTAAAGTGAATGATGCTCCTAGCCTATGGGGAGAGATCAAGGAGAGGAAACTAATAGCAGCAAAGGCTCTGCACAGACACAAGGGATTAAGGAAGATAAGGAATGTGATAAGGAAAGACATGCATTTGTGTAGCACCTGGGAGTGCCAAAACAACTTACAGCCAAACATATTCTCTATGAATCAAAAACTGGATATTCCAGCTGTTGGGAATATGAAATAAAGAGTTGTTGATAATACTCGTTCAAGGATAGTTGCCTTCAAGAACAGCACAATATGTACATGTCTACAACTCTGAGAACAAATGACTCCTGGAATGTTGTCTTGTCCAGAGGACATCAATTCACTGGATTCCTTCAAGCAGTCTTTGTTTCTGAGGACAAGAGTGTTTTGTACATGGAGTCAACAAAAGGAGATTTGGAAAAAAAAATGCTCACCAGTCATGCAGCATCTGTGGAGAGAGACATATAGTTTAATGTTTCAGGGCCATGTTCTTTCATCAGATGCTCTGCTGTTAGTTCAGCCAAGTGTGAATGACATTAAGGCCCTGTCCAATGTACGTGTACTTGGCATGCAAATTACATGACCTCGTCGTCGTGTTGAGGCGCATGGGAATCGTGTAGCCGCGCAGGGCCGTTCCCAATGAGATGTGCGGAGGGGTATGTAGTTGTGCGCGGTATCGCGCGGCGCTCCAAAATTTTGTAGCGAACAAAATCTTCGCGCGCCACCGGCTTGTCGCGTAACTGATGGCCAAAGTGAGACAGGCCCAAGACCCTGGAGCGACAAAGCGTCTCACCTCCAACAGCAGCAGAAGCAGGCAAACGATCATCGAGCTCGCCCTGTGGCTCACGGCCATTGCGGATCCGGACACTCCTACTCCCAGAGCGGGGCCAAGAAAATTGAAGATAGACACAAAATGCTGGAGTAACTTAGCGGGACCAGTAGCATCTCTGGAGAGAAGCAATGAATGACATTTTGGGTCAAGACCCATCTTTCAGACTGAAGAAGGGTCTTGACCAGAAACGTCACCCATTGCTTCTCTCCGGAGATGCTGCTGGTCCCGCTGAGTTAGTCAAGCATTTTGTGTCCATCTTCAAATGAAGCCACGCGCTCCAGACAGCTGTGCGGATGCATGAAGTCGCGCGCGAACTTCGCGGGACTGTCGCGCCTCAATGCGACCACGAGGTCGTGTAATTAGCGTGCCAAGGACACGTAAGTGGGACAGAGGCTTTACTAACAATGAGACGAATTAAACACATGGATACAACACTCACAAAGTATCTGTAATACAAGAGGAACAGGCAGCAGAGATCTAATCTGAGTAAACCAGGCAGTGGCAGAGATCCACTATGAGTAAACCAGACAGTAGGATTCTCTGAGCAGGAGCACATGTAATAAGAGTGGTAGAACTTGCATGTATGACACTTGAGAAGTGCAAGCAGATGCAGCCATTTATCCAGTATATGGATTCTGGAAAGGATTCAAGACTATGCTCAAAGTCTCCTTGAAATATTGCAACATTCAAGGTCAAGGTCAAGGTAAGTTTATTGTCACATGTACCAGTTAAGGTACGGTGAAACATTCCTACTGACTGTTGAGAATTCATGACTCACGACTAATCAAGGATAATTCAGGATAGTACTGAGAACCTCAGATCCTTCCATCAGGAACACAAAGGAGCCCAGCAAAAACAGGAGTGCACTAGTTGACAATTACCCACCATCCTATCCCATCAGACATTTCTTGCCCCAGCAAACGCCGAATCCATTGTTCCCACATTGGCCTCATTAGTCGTTCAGAACTTGCAGGACTGGAGCAGAAGCAAGCCACCCTCAATCCTGATGAGCTGCCCATGAAGAAGAATCATGTGGATTGTTTTTTAAAGTAAACAACTAGCTTAAGTTCCTGGGAAAGAACACGGAGCAGAGTAGCACAAAGATCCATGAGGTGAGGGCTTGGTGAGGGACAGAAACATATGGGACGTGGTTGAGTCTGGCCTCCTCTGGGAATATTGTCAATATTTTGGGGGACTATTTTAATGCCACGCTGTTTGGAGTTCTCAACAGTTGAAAAGTGTTGTAGGTTAACTGAAGGAATCCACATTTAAAGAAGCAGCTTGTTTTCCACTGTAGAGAGAAAGTTTATAAGAATGGAGAAAGCTTCTTATTGGGCCTGCTCTTGAGGTCCAGTCGCAGACCCGTTCCAAATCCTGACGCAAAACTGCATTTCGTTGTACTGATACTTGTATTTGTGCGATGACATTAAAGTTGAATTGAATTGAATAACCAGGTGGTCTTTGTCATCAACATCAGGCTTACACTACTAACAGTTTGTGCAGAGTGTGCCAAATGGGAGCAGGCTAGGAAACACATTGGTGGAAAAGGAAGGGACCTTGACATTGAACCCAGGGAGACACCATGCCTCAGAATGCATCTTCTAGATTTTCCATTATATTGTCACCACAGGAAAGGGAACATTTCACAGAAGTAGAATTTCTTGACTATGTTGAACATCTGAACCTTGTTGATCGAAGGAGTGACTATGGACACAGCTGTGACAGCAATATGTCATTCCATGGTGGAACAAGATGTGTAATTGGAATATTCCACCGAGGCAGTCCAAAATGAATGAATAAAAGGTTCAAAGGTTCAAAGGTATTTTATTGTCACGTACCAATTAAGGTTCAGTGAAACTCGATTTACCATGCAGTCATACCAAATAGAGCAACAAGGCACACAACAACATAAAAGTTAACATAAACACCAGCACAGCAGATTCCCCACATTCCTTACCGTGGTGGAAGGCAATAAAGTCTAATCTTCTTTCCTCTTTATTCTCGCGCAATCGGGGCAGTCGAACCAGCCACAGTCGGGGCTATCGAAGCTCCCGCAGCCGGCAATCAAAGCCCCCATGTCGGGGCAATTGAAGCTCCCATGATCGGAGCGGTCGGAGCTCCAGTGGCCTCGAGCTCCTGAAGTCGGTCCCTACCCAAGGGGCCGCGAGTTCCATGATGTTAAAGTTCGCAGGCACCCATGGATGGAGCTCCGAGCTCAATCCGCGACAGGAACTGCCAGCTCCACAATGTTAAGTCCTGCAGGATCCCGCAGTTGGAGCTCCCAAAGTTGATCCCTCAAATTATACTTTATTATCACATGTGACATGTCACAGTGACATTCTTGATTTTACAATGTACAGATACAGGAGATGGAGCCAATGGAAGGAAGGTTGGTTTGCGTGATGGTAAATGTTTATTGGTCTGTTGCCCACATTGTGAACTGAGGGGAACTATTCCACATTTCACATACATGAAAATATTATTTCCATTTAAGTGGCCTCTCGAGTATTAAATTCTGTGCATTAAATAGTTTTGCCTCAATTATCTTGTTAGCCATCTACTAAGTGATCTCACTGCACCATACCTAAAAAGCTTGGAACTGTTTGGTGGTGAAGGGGACGTTTCGGGTCGGGACACTTCATGAATTTCCAGCTGTCTGCCATTTATTTCACCATTCCTCTCCCACTCTGATGTCTCTGTTTGTGACCTCCTGCACTGTTGCAACACAGACCAATGTAACCTGGATGAACAAACCTCATTTTCATCTGAGCACATCAGGACATCATTATTAATTATCCAGCTTCAGATAATTTGGTCTTTCTATTTAGACCAAGACTGGTCATTTGTACATGCCATATCATCCCACTCACCACCCCCTGCCTTTAATTTATTGCACTGTTCAGCATGTCTCATTAGGCAAAGCTACACAAAATCAACCCAATTTCAAAAACAAAGGAGTTCAATTGTTCATTCAATGGCTATTCATTATTTCACCCTGTTATTGACGCTCCTGTTCTTCCACCCATTGGCTCTCCCATTACTTAAGTTACTTTGACTGATGAAGGGTCCCGAACCAAAATATCACCTGTCCCTTTCGCTCCACTGGTGCTGTCTGACCAGCTGAGTGCTTCAAGCAGTTTGCTTTTTACTTAAACTAACATGGTTTAGACTTTAAACTTTAATTTAGAGATACAGTGAAGAAATAGGCCCTTCGGCACACTGTGTCCATGCTGACCACCGATCACCCTGTACACTTGCACTATTCTACACATGAGGGACAATTTACAATTTTTATGAACCTGCATGTCTTTGGAGTGTGGAAGGAAACCGGAGTTCCCGGAGAAAACCCACGCATTCACAGGGAGATTGTACAACCTCCGTACAGACATCACCCGTAGTCAGGATTGAACCCTGGTCTTTGGCGCTGTAATGCCCCCGTCCCACTTAGGAAACCTGAAAGGAAACCTCTGGACACCTTGCGCCCCACCCAAGGTTTCCGTGAGGTTCCCAGAGGTTTTGGTCACTCTCCCTAATGGTAGAAAGTGGTTTTCGCATAGTCAAGGCTTCTTCTATGTTCCTGCGATTATTTCGAAAAAAACAAAACCGGCCTCGACTAAAAATAGGTTGCCATTTTGTTGAAGCCAGTGGAGTGGGGTTGCTATTTACTTGCAGGCAGTCGAAGGTATTCTCCTTCGCTGACCGGCCATTTTGATTGACTCATTGGAGTTTTCAGCAAAGATCCTGTAGGATCTTTGGTTTTCAGGACCAAGAAGATCCGCTGGAAGGTCAAATGCCCGCTAACTTTATTAAACTTCTTAAAACTGTCTCCACTCCTTCTCCCCCCCTCCTTCTCACCCCTTCTCCCCTTCTCTTTCCCCTTCTCCCCCCTTCTCCCTCCCCTTCGCTCCCCTTCTCTTCCCCTTTTCTCTTCTTCTCTCCCCTTCTTTCCCCTTCTCTCCCTCCCTCCCACGCTCTCTAAAGGACTTACCGTGCTCTGTGGCAGCCGTTTACCTTCGTCTTCATCACGCTTCTCCGCTGTCCCTGGCCCCCACCTTCGCGATGTGTTTGTGTGTGTGTGTGTGTGTGGGTGTGTGTGTGTGTGTTTGTGTGTGTGCGGTCGGTAGCAAAGATCCTGTAGGATCTTTGGTCAGTAGATGCAGCTCATGCTTCGGTCGAGTCTTTCCAGGCAAGTGACCAAAACCTCTGGCGACTCATGGAAACCTTGAGTGGGGCGCAAGGTCACCAGAGGTTTCGGTTCCGGTTTCCGAAGTGGGACAGGGGCATAAGGCAGCAACTCTACCGCTGCACAACTGTGCTGCCCCCTAATTTTCTCTCTGTCTCAGTTTTGATTAAGCATTTTTCACCTGAAACGTTAACTGGTTTCTCTTTCCATCAATGCTTCTTGAATAAGTTTACTCCATGTTTCTGTTTTTGTGACGTAGTCATGCCTTGCGATACCCTTAGTTCTGTCGGATTCTTAGGCTATGTGTGTTACACTTTCTTCCTTGCTTGCATTCTCTTTCTTCTTCCTTGGTAATTAAGATGTTTAAATGCAAGAGGTCACCTTTTTACTTGATTACAAAAAAGTGAAAGAGATGGACAGATTTAAAGGGTGGCTTTGAAATCCCTGTCAGTGTCTCACACAGTTACTTTTGGCCTATGAATTATTTTTTGAAGTGTAGTCACTGTTATAAAGTAGGAAATGTGACATGCAAGTCTACTTGATAGATAATTTTTTTTGTGAAACTGAGTGAGGAATAAATGCTGGTCTGGAAACCCCAGATAATTCTTATGTTCTTCGTCTAAGTATAGCCATTGGACATTTAAATCTGTCCGAGGAGCTGACCAGGCCCTCCGTTTAATGTCTCATCTAGAGAAGCTCAGAACAATACTCCCTCAGATGTGTAGAACATCTGTTTGACTGGATTTTTACATACAGGGAATGAACCCTCTGGAATGAACCCTCAACCTTTAAGGACATCAACTACTCCACAACTAAAATTATTGTGATTTGGCAGTCGCAAGAACGACAACTAAGTTTTATCAACTTATTTATTTCACAAATAACTTCTTAGTTCGCAGGGTCTTACAAACACGTTTGGCCACAACGGTGGTCAGCACACAGCTGCCGCCGCGCAAAAGCAAAACCGCGTGTAACAACAGCAGCTCCTCCCGAGTCATGTGACCACGGCTTCCGAACGCCGGGTTTGATACCTGCGTGCGCCAGCAGGCGCCGCTACAGTGTAACATAAATGTGACCACTATCTTTCAATTAAGTAACTGACTGAGATGATTGCCAGCAGAAAGGTGGAGTGCTGGGACCTAAAGACTCTCAACATTATTATAATATGCCATTTAGAGTACCATTTCAGAGCAGATTAGCAAGCACAATTAAAACCAACATCAAAGGATTTTACAGTGAAATACAGCAACAATGATGTACAGCATGTCTTCCATTTGCGCTGAGGGGTCTATTTTTACATTAAATGATACTCTTCTCTGTCCTCTAACATTCAAAAAGGAATAAACTTCAAGTATATGTAAATATCAGATAGAAATTTAGAGGTTAGTAATTTCATATTTCAAATATGAATTTTAAAGCTTTTTAATGAGCAGCACCAGCCAAGCCTAAGCTGTGACCCATAAGAAAACATCTCCCAAGGTCATTCAACTTGCTTTATTTGAATTATTTTAATGTGGTGGAATGGATTGGAATTAAAGAGTTACAAAGTGATGAGACAGCTATGAAACATAAAAGAAGGTGAAGGGGACAGGTTAGTACAAGGTTAAAACAATCGCACTGATGATGTGAGTATTCAGTTAGTCAGACAGCAGTGATTTCAGTCTTGCAAACTGGAAGGAGGTGCAGAAAAATAATGGAGAAATAATAATCTCAATGTATGTGATTCTCGGAAAGTTGTGGCAAACTTTCTCTAGGGGGCTGAGTTACTGTGCAAAGGTCTTCATTTGCTTTAAATAATTCATTGAATGGGTGGAATGGGAACAGATAATTCTGGAGATGCTCGGCAGGACTGACCGCATTGGCATTGGAGAAATAGTCAATGTTTCCGACTAATGATTTTCCATCCCGATATTTTCTATTTTTATCTTACATTTACATGTACTATTTTTGCATTTGTATTAAATGAGTGGGATTTCTTAGCTCACCTTCTGTGTTTTTATCAGAATAATTCTACAAATGTCAGTCTATTTTTGCAATATTCTTGTAGCTGGAAAATAACATTAAGCAACCTTCAGAAAAAATGCTCTGTAACACCGACAATCCTATTAATAAGCAGGTATGTCATCACTGATAACATTGAGTGCAGCAGCCTAGCTGGGAAGTGTACAAAATGAAGTGCCAAGTGAGGCATAAAGGTTCAGATAGTTTCCATTTACAGATATGACAATTCTGAAATGCCCTTTCCGAATAGTTCAGGAAATGTGGGAGGCAGCCAACCAGTCAAGAAGTCAATGCAATTCTCTAACTCCCTAGGCTTGGAGATGTGTATAAGGTGTTTGATTTGACAAAAATTGCCTGGGGAACTGATGCCTATGCTATAATATCTGGGTGTGACAGCCAATTACTTTGCATTGACCTGTAATGAAATGTGAACCAATTATCCTGCCAGTGGCAGCCGTGTTCTTCTGAATAATTTCAAGGTAGCTTGGTAGGTTGAACTTACCCAGGACCAGGAGGTTCAAGGAATTATTCATTCATTGATTTTTTTTTTGCATGAGTGACATATTCTCAAGTCAAGATTGCGCATGTCACGGAGGGGAACCTGCAGGGGGTGGTGTTCCCATGTGCCTGCGGTCTCTTCATTCTTGGTGGTAGTGATCAAAGATTTGGGAGGTGTTCATGGCAAGTGACTCCAGTGGATTTTATAGATGGTAAACATTGCTGCCAAGGTGTGCCAATGGTGGAGGGAATGAATGCCAAGAGTGGTGACTGGAGGGTTTTCCCATGGATAGTGTCAAGTCTTCTAATGTTTTTGCAGATTCCCCACTTGAAAGGGATTTGATTTATCTACCCCAAAATGATGAACTGGATTCACTCAGACCAAACACTTCTTTTCCACCTTTTATTTTCTCCTCCTTTTATTTTGGCAGATTTGACTTTAAGCAGTTTTAGCTGCTTAGTCTTTAGCAGTTATAGTCTTTACCAGGTGAAAAACCTTTAGACACAAAGGCAAAAAATATACACATTACTGTAACCAAATATAAATAACAGAAAATTACATGTATCTAACATTCCAACTCATAGCAGCCATTTTGTTTTTTTAAATAATTTTCACATTTCATTAAATGAAAACTACAGATAATGCCCACTACTGTTACCAATTTTTTAGCTTAATATCATATGAATCTTTACTGTTTTTTAACACATTTTATAATATTTTTTTAAATGCAATTATTTAAACTAACACCACACATAGCATATAAGCATTAGAAATTAGCTCACATTAGCCCTTAACCCCACAATGAAGCAGGATGCACTTTACATAGACAACAAACACTATCATCACCCTGTCATCTTGGTTAACAAACACCACCAATATTTCAAACTATTCACAGACCCAAGAATTGAAACATTGGATAAATTATAGCAAGTTTAATCCCAGATACCAATCCTCCATTTTGGAAACTGTAGCATCAACACAAGTGAGAGCAATACAGAATGTTGAACTTTATTTTATAGAGTATCTTTCATATGGCAAACAAAGCCATTCACATGTGTTAAAAGACACATTTAAAAAGTGAGCAAAAGAAGCAGGAATGAGATGGCATATAGGTACAGTAATTAGTGCTGCTACTGTACACAATTGGTGAGCCAGTTTTAATCCTGACCCTCGATGTTGTCCGTGTGTGGTTTGCAAATTTTCCCTGTGACCAAAAGGTACGCAGGTTTCCACTTTAATTTTACATTGAAATGTTGGGAGGCTCATTGTTTCAATGTAAACTACCTCTTGATGCAGGTGAGTGACAGCAAATTCAGAGGGGTTGGTGAGTGTGTGAGGGGGGAATAGGCCACAGCAAAATATGTTTGGAAATGGGATTGATGTGAATGGTCTGAGATTTGACATTGATGCAATGACCCAAATGACTTCTAAGCCAGACGAGATTATGAAACATATGAGTGGTTTTATTGGAAGGAAGAAACACGGAGAAGTGGGGAACTTTAGAAAATAAACTTCAGGGTTACTTCCCAGATGGGTATAGATTGGAAATCAAGGGTGGAGATAAGGAACCAAACAAAAATACTGAATACACATATTGGGTCAATCAGCTTCTGCAGGTTAAAATTCAAGGATGAAATCCCTTATTGTAGTAGTTTTCAACCTGCAATTTACGAGTGGTCTGAGAATTGTGTGTTTGGGAGGACCATAATATTCTTGATCCATAATATCCTGGTGTGTATGAAGAGGTAAGTAGAGGATGAGGAAATGCGTTGTACAGACAACACTGCCCAGTACTATGAGGAGAATAGAACCTCCATTGAAACTCATCACAATTTAATGCTCACATATATAATCTGTTGGGTGGGAAATTCTGATTGAGAATGATCTGTGGCATCAAGACAGATCAATGGGTTGGGAGAGGGAAACAGCTAAAGAAAAATAGATAGGAAGGAACTGCCGATGCTTGTTAAAATGAAGATAGATACAAAAATCTGGTAACTCAGTGGGTCAGACAAGGAATAGGTGACGTTTCAGGTCGAGACCCTTCTTCAGACTCAATCAGATGCTGTCTGACCCATTGAGTCACTCCAACTTTTTGTGTCTATCTAAAGAAAAATAGGGCCAGTCTGGAGGGAGCTGGAAGTGTTCAAGACACTTGCAGCTTATGGGGTGTAGACAAAAATGTTGGAGAAACTCAGCGGGTGAGGCAGCATCTATGGAGAGAAAGAATAGGTGACGTTTCGGGTCGAGACCCTTCTTCAGACAGAGAAGTTCGTTGACCAATTGCTCCAATCATTTGATGGAAGGGGAGAAATGTTCATGCCAGCCCACAATACTGACTTCACTAAAATATTCCTGTCCTCTTTCAGCTGCCACGTTTTTGAATCCAGGGAAACCCAAGCAACGAGTTTTAAATTCAAGTGACTGTTGAAAAATGCAGCCAACATCCTGGAGAACAATCAAAGAATCTGACTCCCTTGCGTATAATACTGCACTGGAAGTTCCTTGTAAGGATCTGGCTTTCCAAAATTAGCAGGAAAATGCTGGATTGTAAGAGAAGACAGCCTGGCATTTTTTGTGCTTTTGAGGTCTATATCAGCCCCAAGATGCTACATACTGTAATATATAATACACCAGTATGAAAAATATACATGTTCTAGATGTGCTAGGATGCATCCTCAGTGATGTGACCTGGGGTCATCAGGTGTTTTGGGTCTCACAACATCAGACACTCTCACCCAGGCAACCCAGCCATAGTTGATCAGGCCCCGACTAGCGTCCCAGCAGCAACCACCCATGGAACAGCCATCTTAATAACTATGCTGCAAGGGTTGCGAGACTCCAGTGTGTGGAGGGACTGGGCTCTGTGGGGTAAGTTCTGGCCAGGCTTCTCCTGCATCTCACCAGGTTCAAGGCATGTGCACTGCACCTCTTTCTCCTTCTCCAAGCATTTCATTCTCGCCTGATGGATTTTTAGGCCATGGTGGTTCATTAGGCCTTTCCATAGCTTTATTGGGTGTCTTTCTCATGAATGAAACAGACTGGGGTGCTAACCCAGCCTTTCCCGGGTGCCACAAGTTGTCTACCTGTCAATATTCTATGATGTGGATGACCACATTATCTTCCATCAAAGCCTCTGCACTGCCATCCATTTAAGTTGGATGTGTCTCTTAGTTCCATTCTTTTTTACCAGTCATGGCCATGATATCACCTGCAATGACCTTTCCTTCATGCATCCCTTTCCTCCAACCCTTTCTCTCTCTGTTTATTGTTGCTTCTAAGCAATATTATCTGAAGGGAAGGTTTCCACATGTACACTGACAGTGCCCTACACTGCCAATCGTCATCACCCTTCAACCCTTCATTTTCTTTAAATTGTCAAATTGTTTGCTCACCGTTCAGTGTGGGCTGAGCAACAACTAAATGTTGAGAAGATCGACCCTTGTTTTTGTATCCCATTATAAAGTCTGTTTCTTAATAACTTTCCGTTGCCAATGTTACTTAGTCAGGCTGTTTGCAACCCAGGTATCTTGTGACCCTGGAATGAGCACTGGGCCACATTATTATTCCTTTACCACTCTTTCACCTTCTATCATTGCCTGAACTTTCTCAGAATTAGCTCAACTGTGCTGTTATTTCTGGAACTATTAATTCCATGCTTCTCTCAGTTGGCCTCACTTCCTCTAACTGTTCTCTCATGATTAAATGAATGGGGTCTTCTGTTGGTGAGAGTGAGGCATTGATGGTAGTTAGGCAAATACTTCTTCAAGTTAGACTTGCATAAATGTCTAACAATGATGAGGAAGGCGAAAGGGTACGCTATTTTGTGTTACTTGATTATGGTGCTCAATTTCCCAAGTGCTTCTTTGACATCTACAGTCAAGGTAGACATGGTCGGAAGACATCAGTTTTGGCACTAAACCATCAGATGTTCCCGATCATGGCAACAGGAATGGAATAGTGCAACTTCCGAGCACCACGAGGAGAATATCATGAAGCAAACACCGCTGCCTCTTCCTTTTCCTGGCATTGTCATCCAGTCCATACAGTGACTGGAAAAATTCTCAGGCTGGAACACCATATCCGGAGAGTTCGGGATGATCCATGTCTCTGTGAAACAGAAGACACAGCAGTACCTCATGTTCCTCTGATAAAGCAGTCTTGCTCTTAGGCCTTCTCTCTTGATCTCCAGCGACTGTAAATTGGCCAAAAAGATGCTGGGAGAGAGGGTAGGTTTTACATGCCTCTATGCTTCAGTTTTATCGAAGGCTTCATCGACATTTTGAAGTGCTGAAATATTGTGTCCCTGAGGATTGCGTCCTCCGAGCCCATTTGGTTTGGCGGTCGTAAGATAATTTATACGTTTAAATGACTTAAAATCCCATTTCTTATTTCTGTAGTTCTGGCTGCAGATTTCAACTTCAAAATGTCAAAAGATGCTTAGTGTTCTCCTGCATGCTGCCTGCAAACTGTTGCCTCTCTCTTCTGAATTGGTGCTGTGTGTGAATAAAATCTACCTGGTATACTGCAGAGTCATTGTTTGCTACTTAATCACTAGAAAGGAGAAGACTAATCAGCAATTGATCACAAATGGAGCCCTGGTTACAAATAATGCCAGACCCACCTCCTGAGATTGAAATTATGCCTCTATCACACCAAGGTTAAAACAGAATTGAGCACTTTTAGTGTTAGGATTGAGTTTTCTGTGCCAGGAAATTTAGTATCACAAAAAGAGGGTTGCGATGCCGAGGCTCTATAAGGCGCTGGTAAGACCGCATTTCAAGTTCAAGTTCAAATTTATTTGTCATATGAAATGTAATTTAACATGCAGCGTTGCATTTAAAAAAGGACACAATACACAACATAATTCAACACAGACATCCACCACAGCATTCTCCACTGAGGTGCACTGATCTACATCCTCCCTCTTAAATAATTAAATGTCAGTACAAAACCATTGACTAAATAAGGCATGCATAGCAGTTGATAATAATCTGGCGGAAAGTCAAACATAGCCCGGGTACTTCACGATGAGCTTGCAAACATGACCCGCACGTGTGCGATAAAGACCATCACTGCTTTTCCCCACTGGGGACAGAGCCAGTGGCTTCACAGGTGACGGAGATTGAACCAGCATTCCCGGTGATGAAACGGGACTGTGGTGCAGGCAGAGGGGGCATCGCCACTGGCAAATCAGCCATTGCAGAAGTGAGTTGTTGTGCTGATGTAGGCAGATCAATGCCGCTGGGCACAGACGGAAGTACACTTGTACGGTCTGGATAATATGGAGGTTGAACTGGCTCATTCACAGGCAGGATATGTTGTCCATTACGCCTGTAGGTGCCGCCATCAGCACCGACCAGATATCAGCGTGGCTCAGAAGCAGTTCCAGAAATTACACCGATATGGTCATGTCCTTTGTCAGTCTGCAAACCAACCACCTTGGTTAATGGTGGCAGCGGCCTACTTGTTTTATCGTACAGCTGTTTTTCAATGTCATGCTTTTGTTGTAACCTGGACTGGACCTCCAATGGTGGAACCACCTGTGGGATTAATGCCTGATCCGCCACAGTTACCGTGGCTCGGGTCTGCCTCGACAATAAACGTTGAGCAGGTGAACCCAAAATGGGGTAGTGGGAGATGTTGCATAAGTTGAGTAGATCCAGGAACATGTTGGAATTAGCTCTGTACGAATGTTCCATGAGCTGTTTGGCACTCTTGACAGCCCGTTCAGCTAGTCCATTCGACTGTGGATATTCAGGGCTGCTGGTAATGTGGGAAAAACCCCAGCATATAACCATGTAACATGCAGCATGCAGCAAACTGCATTGAAGTGTTGGCTGGTAAATTGACTGCCGTTATGAGATAACAGTATGTACGGGGCTCTGTGGTCTGCAAAATGGCGAGCAAGCTTCGAAACTAACGCGCGAGAAATGAGGCTGCTAAGAAAATCAATGTCAAACCATCCAGAATACAAATCGACAAGCACCAGGTACTGCTTGCCATGTTATTCAAATATGTCAGTTGCCGCTGTAGACCACGGAAGGGCAGGAGCCGGCTGTCAAAGGTGCCAAGCTGTTACACACTGCACAGGACGCCACATTCTTGGTGATGTATTCGGCCATGCCAGGCCAGTAAAACATGTTTCTTGCCCGTAGGACGTTGGCTTCAGTGCCTGGGTGCCCTGCGTGGACATTGTTAAAATACTTGATGACCACAGCCTCCCATCCTGCAGCACGAGCTCATCACCGACGGCAAAGAAAGGCTGAACTGGCAGCAGAACATTGTACTATTTGTCTGGCCAGCCTCACTTAATGACGGAGGCAAGCGACCGTAAAGTACTGTCAGCAGCAGTGTGGGCAACTCAGTCCTCCATATAGGACGAGTGAATAAAAGACACAGTCATTACAATAAAGTCATCATCTGGCAAGGACGGATCCTCACAGGTCTTCCTGGGTGCACGCGAGAGTGTAAGTCAGGTACATATCCTTGCTACGTTTATAGGTCAGAACGATGTTATATTTTTGAAGCTGCAGCAGCATCCGCTGTAGGCTCCCTGGAGAGGCATGAATTGGTTTGTTAAAGATGCTGATCAGAGGTTGGTGGCCAGTTTCAATCAACACCGTATGTCCGAAGATAAAGCGTCAAATTTCTTGCAGGCAAAAACAACCTGCAACAGCTCTTTCTGAATTTGGGCATATCGTTGTTCTGTGTCGGACATAGTGCGTGACGTATAGGCAACAGGCTTATTGCCGCTACCCTCATTTTTAAGACATACTGCACGTCCATGTTGTGAAGCATCACAAGTCAGTGTGACCGGTCGTTTAGGATCAAAGTAAGTGATAGTAGGAGCATGACATCTGCTGATTAAGAGTTTCAAACACCCTCAGTTGTTGCTCGTGCCAGGTCCAAGCAGTGTCTTTGTGTGTAAACTGGTGCAACGGGGCTGATATTTCACTGAAGTCCGGAATATATTTGCTGAAGTAGTTAACCATGCCAAGGAATCTCTGCAGATTGAGCACATCTGTGGGTCATTAAGCATGTTAATAGTACTGTGAGAGCGTGTTAATAGAACTGGTTTTCACCAGATCAGTTTTTAGGCCGTCTTTAGTGAACACATGGCCTATTTATTTCACCTCACCCTGAATTTGCATTTTTGAGGGTTTAGCTTGAGGGTAATGACCTTGGCATGATCCAGGGCCTTTGTCAGATTAGCATCTTGTTCTTTGACGGTTCGTCCCGCAACGAGGATGTCATGGATCATGGGTAACCTGCAAACAACTGCTTCATAGCTTGTTGAAATACTTCGTTAGCAGAGCTTATGCCAAAGGGCATGCGAAGAAATCTGCAACGCCCGAACGGTGTGCTGAAAGTGATTAACTTGAAGGAGTTGTGTTCCAGCAAAATCTGCCAGAATGAACGCTTGACATCTAGTACTGTGAATACAGTTGCCTCTGCCATCAGCGTTGCAATCTCATCCATAGTGCAGATGGGATAGTGAAGTTGTTTAATGGCACCACTTCCGACACTATGTTGAGCTTCTGCTGTTGGAATAACTTAATTCACACCCAGTGATAATGATCCAAAGACTTTATTAACGTTACAGCATAGGTAACTTCATCTTAGCACGTAACACAAAAGTGAGAGAGAAAGGGCAGGGAAGCTTTCATTTGAACTAGTGGGCGCAGCTACAAAGTATGACTCATAACGTGATCTCCAGATTAAGAAGGGTTTCGGCCTGAAACGTTGCCTATCTCTTTCGCTCCATAGATGCTGCTGCACCCGTTGAGTTTCTCCAGCATTTTTTTGTGTATCTCCAGCTACAAGGACAGTTTGTTCCTTGCTGTTATTAGGCAAATGAATCATGTTACCACAACTAGAGAGCAGTGCTGAACTACTATCTACCTCATTGGTGACCCTCGGACAAACCTTGATCAGACTTTTCTTGCTTTTCCTTGCACTAAACGTTATTCCCTTGTCATGCATCGTTCCATTATAAATGGCCCAATTGTAATCATGTATTGTCTTTCTGCTGACTGGTTAGCATGCAACAAAATATTTTTGTTGTACCTCGTTACACATAACAATAAAAACTAAACTGACCTACTTGAGTACAATCAAACAACACAAGAGTTCAACAGGTTAAACAAATTATCATTAAAATCTCATTAAAGAAAAATGAAATAAAAGTGCAGAATATAGTATTAATGCTACAGAGATTGCAGATTAAAAAAAGCAAAAGGCCACAATGATTGGGAGATCTGGAATAACAAGATATAAAAATAAATATAATTGAATTCAATTTAATATTTTAAAACTTCAAATTAATCTTACTTTCTCTTTCAAATGCTAATGTTTTGTATTCTGTTTCTATCAAGATGTGAACGGTTCTCTGTTGCTATTTGAGACCAGAAATAGCAACTATTATAAAAGGAGAATGGATTTGTAAAGCAATGGTGCCTGGATTACCAAAGTGATATGCAGCCAGCTCTTTGTTGTTGTGAAAGCAACATTGCAAGGAATTCACACACAGTAAGATCCCACACAGTGTATGTCATTGTGGCAACATTATCTGTTCTTCTGTGGTGCTAAATTTGTTGGATGCAGTGGTTTCTGCTCACAAACAAAATAGTGCCATTACCGCAGAGCGATGAGCACAGAAACAATCCCTTCAGCCCAGAGTCCATGCCAGCCATGAAGTGTCCATTTATACTAACCCTGCACCAATCCTTGCTATTCTCCTCACATGTGACTCCATTATCAGAGGTGCGGACCGGAGATTCTGTGGCGACAGGTGAGACTCGAGGAAGATGTGTTACCTTCCTGGTGCCAGGGATCAAGATGTCTCAGGCCATCTTAAGAACATCCTCGAGAGGGAAGGTGAACAGCTGGAAGTAGTTGTGCATGTAAGTACAAATGATGTGGGTAAGAAGCGGAAGGAGATTCTGCAACACGAGTATAGAGAACTGGGTAAGAGGCTGGTTATCTCTGGGTTGCTTCCAGTACCTCCTGCTAGTGATGGTAGGAACAGGGAGATAGGAGATCTGAATGTGTGGCTGAGGATTTGGTGCAGGGATTTAGATTTATAGATCACTGGAATCGCTTCTGGGGCAGGGGAAACCTGTACAAAAGGGACAGGTTGCACCTATATTGGAGGCAGGCAGGTTTGCTAGTGCTACATGGGTGGGTTTAACCAAGGTCAGGAGCTAAACATGCAGGGTTGTTCGATATTCAGAAAGGATAGACAGAAACGAAAAAGAGGTGGGGTGGCATTGCTGGTTAAAAAGGAAATAAATGCAAGAGCAAGGAGAGACATTAGCTTGGATGCTGTAGAATTGGTATGGGCAGAACTGCAAAATAGCCAAGGGTAGAAAACACTTGTTGGAATTGTATACAGACCACCAAACCACAGTAGGGAGGCTGGGGATAGCATCAGGCAGGAAATTAGGGATGTGTGTAGCAAAGGTACAGCAATTATCATGGGTGACTTTAATCTATAAATAGATTGGGCCAACCAAATTGGTAGCTACTAGAGGATAGGCCATCCTAGACTGGGTATTGTGTATTGCGGTAGGAATAGTTATGGGCCTGTCCCACTTAGGTGATTTTTCAGTGGACTGCCGGCGACTGTCAAGTTGCTAGCAGTTGCCTGAAATACCGGGAACTGGAACGGCAGCTGTCAGACAAACACACACAAATACGTCGCTTTCTTCACCAGCCCGTGTGAATATTTTAGACAGCGCTCACCCCGCTTGGCCAGTCTAAAAAATACACACGGTGCAAAGCCAAAGTGATACATACAGGCAGCATGCGGCATCATCACTCACACTAACTACCCCCCCCCCCCCAACGCACCCATGCTAACTACCCCCCTTGATATTATATTAATATTATTAATTTGCTCCTTTTACCCCATAACCGCCCTATCCACTGACGCACAGCCCCCATCTCGCATGTGCGTCTAGAGAGGGAGGAAGGGTAGAGAGTGAGAGCAGAGAGGGAATGGGGAGAGACATTTGCTGACGCAACTCGGCCTCGCGACGCCCGCAGCCATTGATGACTGCCAGCTGACAACAGCACTTAAAAGCCGCTAAGGCAAGATGCGTTCGCCCAGGAGCGAGCGTTCACAGCAAAGAAGCACCAGATTCTGACTCTCTGGAAACCCACAGCTAGAATGAGCACACAGGAGATTGGAGGGGTGCGCAGGTGGGTGGGGCTTCATGAGCTGCTCCAGCTGTGAAGAGAAAGTTCAATGGAACTTACAAGGAGAAGTTCAGCGTATGAGGAGTCGCTGCCCCAAGATCTGTAGAACAAAGAAGCTATAGCGGAACGCAGCTGTAGAATCTTTGTTCTGCAGAAATTTCTCGATACTTCTGCGCCTTTAATCCACAGCGGCGGGGGGCGGGGCCAGGCCGCAGGTGGGCCTGCATTGGTGGGCATGTGGGCATTGTGACGTCAGCAGCTGGTGAGCGGCGTTTATATTTAAAATATTGAGTTTTGTGAACAATTTTATTCAAAATCAGGGGAAATAATTGACCAAGGAGTGGATCTCTGAACTCATAAGTAAAATCCCTACTGAAATTGTAAAGATCTCCTCGTTTTTGCATCTGGTTTTCGAGGAGATGCGTTTCAAAGGCAAAATGCCGTACACCCCCACCCCCCCACACACACACAGACATAGAGTATTAAAAGTATATAGATTAAGTTAAGGGGGATGGGGCAGGTGGGGAATACAGTTCAGCAGCTGGAGTGTTTCCAACAGAAACTGCATTTAAGGTTTCTGAATGTAGACAGCCTGACCGGGAGAGAATTTTAGAGCACAAAAACTGCCCCTTCAGCCCACTATCTCCAAGTGCCCATGTAACTAATCCCAATTACTGGCACTTGCTCCATAGCCTTCCATGCCTGGGCGATTCATGTGTTATTGTTAAGGTCGGCCACAGCACCAGGCCAAAATCATGCCTTAAAGATGTGTGTAGATTGGATATTGCATGTGAACCAATCAGAGTACTGTATTAACATTAACTCCACCTTTCTGTACACTTTATATTAAAACTCACTTCCCATATTACGTAGTTACACTGGTGGTAGAGATGAACTAACAACGTATGGTACTGTACCACCTTGACTGATGATTACAGCTGACTTTGAACATCAGACTGTGTCTGTACAGTTCTTTACATGTTTATATGTTCTTTACATGTTTATATGTTCTTTACATGTTTACATGGTGCCAGAATAGCTGGAAATTACCCATTCCGTCTGTTTATCGGGTTTTATTTGCATTTTAATAGTCTTGAACTTTTACTCCGATGGTTCACTCGTGCCGCAAGCCAACCCAGCTCATCTTTGATGCAGACATAGGCGAGCGATGGAGGCTCTTTGAAATTGACTATGAGCACTACATCAATATCATACATCGCAACGATACAGATGATGTCAAGGCATCGCTCCTGCTCAACCTGGCTGGATCTGAGGCTATGATTCATGTGCAAACCTTCGACTTTGCTCCACCTGTGCTCAACGGGAACGGCCAGGTGGTGGTCCCAGCTGAAACAATGCACAACCCTAATGTGCTGCTACATAAATTCTGTGGGCTATGTGACCTGCCATCTAACCGCATTCTGGAGAGAGCAAAGTTATTTGCATGCCAACAGCATCCTGATAAACCTGTGGAACATTTACTTTGTGATTTGAAGTACATGGCCCCGAGATGTCACTTTGATGAGATAACTAATGAGTTAATGTGCGACAAAATAGTTAGCTGCATGTGTGATCAGAAGCTCAAAACAGAGCTACTCAGAAATGCTCACCAGACTCTTGAACAGGCTGTGCATGCCTGCCATATGTCGGAGGTTGTAGCCCCACTGGGTGATCAGCTTGACACTTAGAAACATGATGTTAATCTGACCGTTTTCAGTAACAGCAGCGCGTCATCTGCCACTAAAAGGTTTATGAATGAGCCACCACAGAGGTGCACTAACTGCAACGATTTTCCATAATAGAGGTCACCAGCTTTGCCCAGCGGGGGAGGTTCTGCACCCTCTCGGAAAAGCTGATTTCAAGTGTGTAGTGGACAATGTCACTAAAAAGCTGATATTCTACGTTGTGAAATCGAACTCTGAGACTTTGTTGGGAATCCATGTGTGCCACAACTTGGGTTTAGTGTCCTTCGGACGTGCTGTCCACAAGCTATCTACCCCAAAATGATGAACTGGTTTCACTCAGACCAAACACTTCTTTGCCACCTTTTATTTTCTCCTCCTTTTATTTTGGCAGATTAGTCTTTAGCAGTTTTTAGCAGTTTCAGTCTTTACCAGGTGAAAAAACGGCTGCCAATCGGATCTGTAGAAAATCAGTCCTGCTTGCCTTTTCTGGCTATCGCGACAGTCTTTTCGGACAGTCCTTATGATTTACTGTTCAAGTTTTGCCGCCCGCAAGTCTCTTCTATCTTCTTCCCTGGCTTCTGGTGCTGTGTGCCCTTTTTGACCCCCGGGCAGAACTCGGCAGGCTGGGGTTCCGCCCACTTTAATCACTGTCTCGTGATTTCAATGTAGCATTTCTCTGCACCTGTTCTTTCATTTCAGTTTGACTTGACACCCATGAAGTGCAAGTTTCGTGTTTCAGAGGTTACCTACGTCGGACATGTGTTCACAAGTGAAGGGTTAAAACTGAACCCTAAGAAGACTGCAGCCATCAATGAACTGCCTGCTCCCACAGACGCCCACAACCTTCAGCGTTTCCTGGGTATGGTTAACTATCTGGGCAAGTTCATACCCAACCTCAGCAAACTTATCTCGCCACTGAGACAGCTCACTCACAAGGACACTACCTGGACCTGGTACCAGCAACACCAGGAAGTATTCGACTCATCACCGGGCTGGCTGAGGAGGCCAGATATAGGCCCCGACCTCGGGTGGACTATGAGGGGGAGAACTGGTTATTTTTGGTGCCTTCCCTCACAGTGAATTCTGCTGTGGGGGGACGTTTCATGTTGATTTCTATAGTGTACTGTTTCTGTGTCTTTTTTCTTATTCTCTTTTTTCTCTTTTTTTGATTTGTATGGATTTATTGCATTGATCTGTTCAATTAATTTAATCAATCTTTGTAAAGCACTTTGGTTCAAATACTGGTTTTGTTGAAAAGTGCTATATAAATAAATAAATATTATTATTAAACTTCAGCTGCCAATCACTATCACCTGCAATGCCGCCCAATACGGTTTAGGCGCAGCCTGCCTGCAAACATCAGCTGACGGCACCGTGCTACCGTGAACTTTTTAAATATCGACACTTTTTAAAAACTTTTTATATATATATATATTTATTTTACAGAACCATGCACATGAGGCATTTTTATGGACGCACCTAGCACTTTTTACTATTACCTGATTTTGGAGAGGCAAATGCAACAAAATTTCGTTCAAGGTGCACTGTGTCTAGGTGTATATCTGAATGACAATAAAGTTTTCATTCATCCATTCAGCCATTCATTCATTCATCCATTCATTCATTTATTCATTCATCATTCATACCTGTATCGTATGCCTCCAGCAACATGACAAAGACTGAGCAGCGCTATGCCCAAATTGAAAAGGAGCTGCTAGCTGTCGTATTTGCATGTTCCAAATGTTTAGAGACTTTATCTTTGGGAAAACTATTACAATTGAAACTGACCACCAGCCCCTGGTCACCATCCTGAACAAACTTATTCACGCAGCGCATTTGCAGCGCATGATGATGCAGCTCCAGCATTTTGATTTCCATATTGTTTACAAAAAGGGCAAAGTTATGCTCATTGCCGACACTCTCTCTCGAGCGCCATGTACGGCCTGTGAACAACATCCCTTCGAGTGCGACGAGCTTGCTGTACTTAAATGTGACTTCATTCCCATGGAATGACTGCTTCGCCTGGCGGAGCACACAGCAGCTGACAGAACGCTACAGCTGCTCTCCTCCGTTATCAAGAGTGGTTTGCCCGCAAAACAATCCAACACTCCACAGCCATTCTTCTTAGTTCGCGATGAACTGGTGATACATGACGGGATCATTGTCAAGGGTCACAAAGTTGTGATTCCCTCATCCCTGCAAGATGAATACTACAAAGATGTCCACAGCGGCCACCCAGGTACTGAGGCTACGCTTGCCTGTGCCCAAAGCATGTTTTATTGGCCAGGATTGACCAAATACATATGTGAAAAAACGGCATCCTCCCCCATTTGCAACAGTCTGGCTCCCCACCAACAGAAACAGCCTCTCCTGCAACAACCCGCTCCAGAGTTACCTTGGGCATCCATCGCTGTGGATATTTTTGATGGCATGGTAAACACAATCTAGTTCTGGACGATCCCAATTCCAATTGGTTTGAACTTGATCTGCTGTCTACCATTACGTCTGAGATGGTTATATAAAACCTTCAGAGACATTTATCTGTACACGGCGTACCAGTTTGGCTGCAATTAGACAAAGGGAGACAGTTCATCAGCCAGGCATTTAAAAACTTTGCAAAACTTTGGAACTTTGAGCATGTTACCAGCAACCCAGAATACCCTCAATCCAAAGGCCTCGCTGAGTGTGCTGTCAGGAGCGAAACTGTTAATGGAAGTTTGCATCTTGCCAATTCCGACGTCTACCTGGAACTGTTAAACCTGAGAAACATTTCCAGGGATGGTGTTCTAGGCTCTCCCGTCCAGCGGCTGATGTCTCACATGACACAGCCCCAGCTCCCCGTCGCCCAGCAACAGCTGAAGCCATAGGTGCTCAAACCAGCTGCGGTCCAGAAGCGCATTCAGGAGAACCATGATGTCCAGAAGCGCTCCTATGACAAGTCGAGCAAACCACTCAAACCGTTAGCGTGCAGCCTGCAGTTGGACATGCCCAACTGGGTTTCATTGAGGGGCCAGCCAAGGAACCTTGTTCCTACCTTGTCAATGTCGATGGTGTTCTGTACCGGTGCAGCAGTCAACATCTTCTGCCCGTGAACGAATCGCGACTATCTCCTCCCAGTCCTTACGCACCTCCGTTGGTTTTCAAAACACCTGCTGCTGTTGTCCGTCCCAGACCCCCTGACCCCAGCATGTATACCCTGCGTCGTTCGGTTTCCTCATCCATGGTCCTGCAAGCTCTCCCCGCTGTTTCTCTTCAGGCTCCTTCCCGGGTTCTTCACCACCCAGCCCTACTAAATTTTCCAGAACAGAGGGGGAGGCGTTTGTCCGCACGCGTTCGGGTCAGGTTAGCAGACCACCTGACATGTACAGCGAGTATATTAACCGTATACGTTTTAACAACTGAGTAACAACTCTTTTCTCTACAGGGAAGGATTTAGATTGGTTATTGCATGTGAACCAATCAGAGTAATGTATTAACATTAACTCCACCTTACTGTACACTTTATATTAACACTCAATTCCCATATTACGTAGTTACACCGGTGGTAGAGATGAACTAACAACGTATGGTACTGCACCACCATGACTGATGATTAAGGCTGACTTTGAACACCAGACTGTTTCTGTACAGTTCTCTACATGTTTTTTACATGTTTATAATGTGTGTAGGAAGGAACGGCAGATGCATGTTTAAACCGAAGATAGACATAAAATCCTGGAGTAACTCAGCGGGACAGGCAGCATCTCAGGAGAGAAGGAATGGGTCACGTTTCGGGTCGAGACCTAGGAGTCAGAGATAAATCATTGGGTGGGGATCAAAAGAAATAATAAATATCAGAAGCATATGGGGATAGGGCGAGGTTTGTGAGGGATTAGAGCACAAAGTGAGGCAAAGGTTGCGGAGGACTCAGTGTTCACAGGCCATGAACTATCGTGGGAAGGCATTGTGTCACAAGGGGATCTGAATAGTGAACAGGTTACAGATTAATTTGGGGTGCTGATAGGAAATAGTCCTGATCCTCTGGTCTAATTCTTATCTCTTCCCTTCAGAGCCCCCTTCAGCTCCAGAAATTCTAACCTGCCAATGTTAAACTGGAACAGATACTTAGAATAAAATCCATGCAATAGGAAGGAACTGCAGATGCTGGTTTATACCAAAGATAGAAACAAAGTGCTGGTGAACAGGTTTACTTACTCCAAGAAAGTGTTGGAGTAAGTCAACGGGTCGTGGAGCATCACTGGAGGAAAAGGATGGGTGATGATTCAGGTCAGGATGCTTCTTCAGACTGAAAGTAAGGGAGGGGGGAAGGGTGGGAGCTCCAATGTGATCTAATCACTAATTACATTTTCCCATCTCCACCCCGAACGGCCTTCCACAGAGACCGCTGCCTCCGCAAGTCCTTGGAGATGCAACACCTCTCTTGGTTCTTGGTTCTTGGTTTCTTGGTCCTCCAAAATATTCCAAATGGAATTTAAACTGGAGGTGGTGAAGGGAGGGCTTAAGCCAGAAAGGGTTATTGGGAAGAAAGAGCTACTTTAAATTTAGTTGCATCTGGGCGGGTAACTATAGTTGGGTGAAGATTATTCCATGCTTTAATTGTGCGGGGGAAGAATGAATTGTTGTATACATCTGCCTTTGTAGTTGGGATCACAAATTGGATCGAATGACCTCGTCTGCTCCTAATTGGTTTGGGTTTGGTGTAGGTCTTGTAGTCTATGTCGAGCTGACCATTTAACATTTTGTAAAAACAGGTCAAACGGTGATCTTCGCGTCTGTCTTGGAGAGGGTTCCACCCCAGAGAATTCAGAAGTTTGGTGACACTCGCTTCTCTCTCATAGGTGTTAGTAACAAATCGAGCTGCCTGTCTTTGGACATGTTCGATGGATGAAATGTTTTTATTTGTGTATGGGTCCCATGCTGCAACTACGTAATCCAAATGAGGTCTAACGAGGGTGAAGTATAGCATCTCCTTGAGATAAGTTCTGAAACCTTTTTAAAAGCCAGTACCTCCTCCCTCGACTCCATCCAGGGACCTCGACAGTCCTTTCATGCGAGACAGAAGTTCACATGCACCTCCTCTAACCTCATCTACAGCCTTCAATGTCCCCGATGTGGGGCGTTATGTGCATCCGCGAGACAAAACGTCGAATTGGCCACTGAACACTTGCGCTCGGTCTGCCAAGTTCTTTGGAATCTCCCAGTCGCTCCCTTGTTTTCTCTGGACTGTTGGAGTCTGAGGGAGACTTGATAGAAGTATATAAAATTATGAGAGGTGTATTGATAGGGTAGACAGTCAAAACCTTTTTCCAAGGGTTGAAATGCAAAAGACTAGAGGGCATAGTTTTAATGTGAAAAGAACAAAGCTAAAAGGAGATGTGTGGAGCAAGTTATCTATAGAATTCCAGTAACATGTGGCCACAGGTGGTGATGGAGGCACATATAATAGTAGTATTTAAGAGACTTTTAGATAGACATATGGATATGCAGGAAATATAGGTGAATGGATCTTGTGCAGGTAAATGAGATCAGTTCAGTTTGATATCATGATCATCACAGACATTGTGGGCTGAACAGCCCATTCCTGTGCTGAATGTTCTATATTCTTTGAAGCAGGTTTGCCCCCTAACTTCCATCAATTCCTCCTCCTTTGAAACTGGAAAGGGTTTTGTTCCAAGCAAAATGTGTCACCACAAGACTATTTAAGTTTTAATGTCACACACAAGCCAACATCTATGCATTTCCAGTGTTTAAAATGTCCTGTTTAAATTAGATAGTGTAAAAGTAGCATAATAACGACACATCTGCAATCTTTATTCTTTGAAGTGCCAATTCTTCAAGCACCTGAACAAGCACAAACAATTCTGTTAACACTTAAGTTACGGGGGGAAATCAATTTCATATCAGGAAAAACAATTTCAACCCAACTCCCCTTAAATGGGAACCGGCTAAATATGTTTTGCTCATTATTTAACACTATGAATACATTTTTCTTCGGAAGGAGACATAGACCTTGGATGATTATATGCCTGAATAATTGTTGCTTCCTTTCTATGCAAATCAAAAATATATATTTAATATTGTAAAGGACAGAGGTGACAGAAATGCAAGAGATTCAAGTTCTTTTTCACTTCAACACTGCTATTAGCAAATATTGTTGTAACTGCTGTGGAATAAATTAACAAATTAATCCTGTAGGTTTGATTCAGTATAAAAAGAAAAGTGATTCCAACCTCAAAACATGTGATGACCTTGAGAGAGGCAGAAAATAAAAAATCTCCAGGTCTGCACTCGGATTAATCAACCTGCACCTTTGCACATTAAGGATGTGTTTGGACATGTGATGGTGGGATGACATGTTCCTGTAACTCGAAGAAAGACACAAAATGCTGTAGTAACTCAGAGGGACAGGCAGCATCTCTGGAATAGGTGATGTTTTGGAGCGAGACCATTCTTCAGACTTCAGTCTAGACCCAACACGTCACCCATTCCTTCTCTCCAGAGATGCTCCCTGGCCCGCTGAGTTACTCCAGCATTTTCTGTCTATCTTCGATTTAAACCAGTTACTTCCTATACTTGTAATTCTCTCTATTCATCATGCATTCGGCAGTGTAATGAAGGAATTTGATTGCATTTGTTACAGACACATTTTGGCATGCTTTATATTTGCCAGCAGCTAAATTAATTACTGACTAGGAGCAAAAAGTACAAATGGAGATGATGATCTTGGCAGATAACGCTCAGTTTAGCACCCCAGAATCCGTCTCTGTAATGGCTGTCAATATGAATACCACACTGTAAAAAATAGCCCAGAATTTACAGGGGAACTGCGAGTTAATGACAAAGACCATTATTAGTGCATAAATAACACAGTAATTTGTGCCAAAGCAGAGATGCACCACAACCTGTGAATTGCCCCGGGTTGAAGGATTAATTTGTGCCAATCTAACGTTAGCTTTGTGAAAAGAATTCTGACCATGAACCTCCAACTGAGTGTTATGAAACTACTGCATTTGCTCAGTAAACACCACAGAACATTAGGTTACTTAATGGCACTGGAATTGTTTTCAAGATGTGAGAATATTTTTCTACCATGCCACTCAACTTCAGAGTCTCAGAAAGGAACAAGCAAAACGCCAGTCTTACTCATAAACAGGCAAGTTATTGCCAGAAGAGATGATTTTAATCTTTAATTATTAACCTACTCTTCCTAGAGATTTAGTTTCAACATTTCTCGTTTCTTCCTTTTTTCTTTCAGGGCAGGTTTAATGCAATCTTTTATTCCCTCTGTATTTTTCTTTGTGTACATGATTTGACTTTAATCCAACTATCTGCCCCACTTATGACAAAAATTAGAGCCTTGACTTTCTGGAGTGAAGTTGGAAAACATTTCCACCCGCAAGAGTTGACAGTAGTTTTTATTTCGAAGCCTTGTGACGAGGCTACGTGAAGAACCCGCCAGCCTGCATGCGTATCAATACGCCATCGCATGACACGAGATATGGATGCATTCAGAAATGCTCCGTGGGGTAAGGTTTTTTTTTTGCTGGTGCAGGGGGCTAGGAGATGCTGACAGGTACAACCTGTACAGCAACCACCGTTAAAGCACCGAAAGGGAGCAGGTGGCCCGGCCCAGTCTCGGAGTAGCTGGCAGGTGCAACCTGCACAGTAATCTCCACTAAGGCTCCGAAAAGGAGCAGCCTGTCGAACCAGGCTCGGAGACGCTGGCAGGTGCGACCTGCACAGCAACCTCCGTTTAAGTTCCGAAAGGCAGCAGCTTGTCAAGCCGGGCTCGAAGTTGTGAACAGGCGCGGCCTGCTCAAGTAACTCCACTGAAGCTCCGATAAGGGGCAGCTGGTCGACCGGGCTGGGAGATGCTGGCAGGTAAGGTCTGCATACAAACCTCTGAAAAAGGTGTGAAAAGGGCAGCTTGATGACCCGGGCTCAGAGGCGCTGGCAGGGTGGCCTGCACAGCAACTTCTGTGAAAGCACCAAAAAGGAGCAGCTTGTCGACCCGTGTTCAGGGAAGACCAATTTGGAACTGGCTGTCTAAAAGGACCATATTGGCCAGGGAAGCACAGCCTCAACATCTAAAGATTGAGGTTATCAGGCTACTCACAAGAGTCAGGATAACTGAGCGAGAGGCTGGTGATGGGGAAGTGCACTGCACTGATACAGGCAGTTAAATTCAGATATTTGAGGAATCCCTCAACACATGCATAATAATTTCACCTCACGACTCGAAAAGAGCTGCCAGCACTCTGGAACATAATTTGCCATCCTCTCAGGGATAGGTAAACCAGTAGAGGCCGATCTGGTATGTAGCATTATATACTTGACCGCTCCATAGGCTTGTGATGTAAAAGAAAAAGCAAAAGCTCCGAAAGGGAGCAGTTTGGCGACCGCGAGTACGAGGAAGGCCAAGGCCAAAGTGGCAAAAATTGTCCAAAAGAACAATACTAGGCAGGAAGGACTACCTCAACATCCATTGATGCTCTCAACACTGGAAGACCTGATTGAGAGGCTGGTTGAAAGGAATGGGCAGCAATACTTGGTTCAGGGATGCATTATGATAGCTCCCACTCAGAGGAGGGGTGTTTTGAGGATTATTACGTGGTAGACTCTGACTGCAAGGAAGTCGACTGTGAACTCGAATTCCCTCAACTAGTGGGTGCTATGCTTTAACTCAAGTCTAAAAAGGAGCTGCCAGCACTTGTAAATTTGTCATCCCCTCGGGGATAAGAGAACCGTTAGAGGAAGAACTGTCAAGTAGCATTGGTTACATGACCTCATCAGTTCAACAAGAAGAACATGAAGGACACAGCTGGGAAGTATGCTAGTCCTGATAACTGCCAGACACTGGATGTTCTGAAGGTTAATGCCACCATTTGGGGCAATCTGAATTTGCAGCTGATTAAACTTAGGGGTTATTACCTCTTGCGATATTAAGAATGAAACAACATGAAATTTAATAGTGCCAATCTTGTCTATTCATTCAGGCCATGGTAAGGCGGCTGAAGCAACTCCTATTTACTCCTATTGTATGGGAAGTTTGTGAACAAAATATGCGAGTTACATTTAAACAAAATTAGCAGCATTTGTGTGGCTGTCACTTTCACCCTAGAAAAGCATTTATGTGATAGCACAATTGACACTGCTTGTGCTGCTTTGTCATGCTCTATAGTACCATGTGGGACAATAAATGATTGGTTATTCACCCGCTGTTCACTAATGTTGTGCAAGGTGTCGTTTATATGACCACTCTAAAAGCCTATTCTCATTGTAGTGTGCGATGTAAATCAGTAAATTATTATGCAAATATTCTTCTACTGTATTCCTAATGGGAGCAGTATTTTTTTAAGATGATTATGCTTTCAGCAACAGATCTCAGCACAAAGAACAGTCTTTATTCAATCTCTGGCTCAGTCTCTGGGTCATAACTGACATTAGGGTAGGTTGTTATAGGAATTACCTCATAAGCAAAATGGACATGATTGCGTACATTTGAAGTTGACAGCATACACACCAGAGCATAGATTGGGGGTGTCATTAGGTGTACAAGTGCACTGAGCTTGCAGTACCTATAAGATGAAAGATAGTTTCTTTATTGTTATTCAATAGTCTCAATATATTGCTGATGGCTCATTAGCAGCCAATAGAATGGATAATTCCCTTTCATCATACAGCAAGAGGCTACATAGTGCGTGTTAATAAATTGTAAAATTTGGTTGAATATTTCTGGATATTTGCAGATAGAATTCTGCACAGTTGCACGAGTTATTGTCTAACTCAAAGTCAATTGGTACTATGGTCCGGTTAAGAACAATGGCCATGTATGCAAGTTAGCATCATGGTATTAATAACCCATGTTTTTCTACCATTAATGGTTTATCTGTTTAAGTATTTCGTACACAGATTGGGTTACTGCATGAAACCACAGAGCTTTGAAGTCTTCACGCAGTCACTCACGTGACTTCAAATTAAATAGAAAGATTAAACGAGAACTTACCGTTTAAAGTTTGATCTTTATTTTATGAGAAGTTAAAGTGAGGAAATACGTGCCCCCCACTCACAACACTACTCATTAAGAGCATTTGGTAGTTCTACAGTTGTTAATCTTTCTATAGCTTAGGTTCAGCAACTAGTCTGTGGTTTCATACAGCAGCTCTGAAGAGTGTCGCGCATGCCTTTGGTGGGCTCTTCACGTATTGCCTCATTCAACTTAAATGCGAAGAGGATGCTGTGAGGATGCAGATTGACTTGGGCAGATGCATGGCAGGTGCAGTATAATAATAAGGTTAAACGAGAACTTACCAGTTTGAAGTTTGATCTTTATTTTATGAGGAGTTAAGATGAGCGATTACGAGAAGAACCCCGCCAGTCCGCACGCGTGTCAATCTTCAAAGCAGCGGTGTGAAATCACAGATAACAGTAATTGAAGTAACATAGTAAGATTAGAAATCTAGAACTACCAGATTAATTTGTGATATGAAGGTTGGAAGCGGTTGGCATGTAATCGTTCATCGTAACTCCTCATAAAATAAAGATCAAACTTCAAACTGGTAAGTTCTCATTTAATCTTACTATTTTACTTCGGAGTCACGTGAGTGATTCCGTGAAGATTTCAAAGCTCTGTGATTTCATGCCGTAGATATGAACCCAGGCATCTCACTGCATCAATTGACTCAGGATGAGTGAATAATAAACAATTCATTAAACCATGGCATTGATTTGAATGTGTTAATGGTTTATTTAACAAAGAAAACAAATAGCGACCCCTCTCTCCCAGGGGGAAGCTATGAAACAGAACTTAAAATGGAATGGGCGAATACCACCGGTTCGGTAAGCGGTTTGTTATAGAACCTTTGAAAAGTCAGTTCATTTGACCATCCTATGGCCGCGAGGATATGGTCGAGAGGGACGTCCACTGCCCTCACTGCTGACGTTGATGCCGCCCAGGTGGAGTGAGATTTAAAATTGTCAGTGTCTACTCCTGCACAAACCAGAACCTGTTTCAGCCACCTTGAAATGGTTTGCAATGACACTTTCATATGTGGCTTTTTGTGGCTAATAAATAATGCTGATTCTGAACCTCTGAGGCTCTTGGTGACCTTGATATAATATTTCAAGTGTGACACTACACGCAGTCGCAAATCTGTGGGGTATGCCGAAAATATAAGCTTGAACCCTGACACCCCTGATCTGCTCTGCTTAATTAAATCATTAATGCAAAACGTAATGTTATTTCCAGATGATACCATCCTGGTTAGTCACAGCTTCTGCAATGTTTTGACCCATTGTGCTGAGACCAGCGCCATGAGCATGACCACCTTAAGGATGATTTTGGGCAATGACAGGGATCTGGCTGGAGCCTACTGGTGAAGCAGCGCGAGTACTACACTCACATCCCAGATTTCAGAGTACCTTGGCCTGGGGGGATTGGAATTAAAAATACCCTTCATAAACCAGGATATCAAAGGGTGAGATCCAACAGAATGTTGTTCCGACCCCAGCCATATGTATGATGACATGGCACTCCTGGCACTATTGATGGCACTATAGCTCAACCCTTCATTAAATATAGCATTGACAGAAATTTTAGCACATCTGAGATGCCTGCTGTATGATATGTAATATTCCCCCGTAAGCAGAACACCTCCCATTTCCTGACATGAGAGATGTACTGTGTTTTGGTACTATCCCTCCAGGCTGCAGTGATAACATCCATGGTACGATCGGATACTCCAAGCCCCAGGTATCTGCAAATTAACAGATCAATACTGTCATGTAAAGGATGTTGATCCCCAGTTACAGGGTGCACCAGTAGGTCACTACGTTTCGGGACAACCATTAGAAGCTGTGTTATTATCTGCAAAATGAGAGCGAACCATGGCTGGGTAGGCCAGTCGGGTACCACCAAAACCCCTGAGGCGGAGTCCTGCTTGATCTTGAGCAAGCATTGACTGATGACGCAAAATGGGGGAAATGCATATAAAAATATTCCACCCCAGTGTAGCAAGAATGCATCTACTGTTACTGCCCCTGGGTCTGGTTCCCATGAAACATATTTAGGTAACTGGTGGTTGAGTCTGGATGCAAACAAATCGATATCTGGCATCCCATACCGAACAACAATATAATTAAATACATCATGATTCAACATCCATTCTGTTGTCATTGGATTTGCGTGACCTGGTGTCTACCACCATGTTGAATCTACCTGGTAGGTAGATAGCTGAAACCCAAATGTTTCTTGTAATACACCAGTGCCAAATAAGATTAGCCAATCTATCACAAGATTCTGACTTGATTCCACCCGTGTGATTAACATACGCCACTGCCGTAGTGTTGTCTATCTGAAGCTGAACATGCAAGTGACGAATAGTAGTACAATAAGCCTTAAGCCCATAAAATGCTCCCAATAGCTCTAAATAGTTAACACCATGTGATTGAAGGATAAATACCTCATGCATATTCCATCTGCCTCCACAGCTAGAGATGGCTTCAGTAGCACCCCCAACCTAGGGCACTAACATCAGTTTGTAAGACAACTGAAGATTCCTCAACCAGAATTTTGCTGGAGCAACTTGAGATGTTCATTATCCACCACTGCACTTCACCAATAGCTTCAGCTGGTAATTGCATTGGCCTGTCGAAAAGACCTGCATGTATCCCGAGTGCCTGCTCCTTTGCACGTTGTAAATTTTGGTAATGCAAAGGTCCAAACTGTACAGCTGGAAAGGCAGCCACTAATTTGCCAATCAAGCTGGCCACATGTCTAATTGAAGGTTGTTTCTCCACCATGAGCTTGTTACAGCCTTCAATTAAGTCTAATCTCTTGACCCTGGGCAGAGTCACTGACATGTGAGTTGAGTTAATAGTCAATCCCAAATAATCAATAACTATAACTGGTTAAGAAGGTTCAACTGTTGGGTATAAATGCAGGAATAGCAAGATGGATTCAACAGTGGCTGAATGGGAGAAGCCAGAGGGTAATGGTGGATGGCTGTTTATCGGGTTGGAGGCAGGTGACTAGTGGGGTGCCTCAGGGATCTGTGTTGGGTCCTTTGTTGTTTGTCATGTAAATCAATGTTCTGGATGAAGGTGTGGTAAATTGGATTAGTAAATATGCAGATGATACGAAGATAGGGGGTGTTGTGGATAATGAAGAGGATTTCCAAAGTCTACAGAGTGATTTAGGCCATTTGGAAGAATGGGCTGAATGATGGCAGATGGAGTTTAATGCTGATAAATGTGAGGTACTACACCTTGGCAGGACAAATCAAAATAGGACGTACATGGTAAATGGTAGGGAATTGAAGAATACAGTTGAACAGAGGGATCTGGGAATAACCGTGCATAGTTCCTTGAAGGTGGAATTTTATATAGATAGGGTGGTAAAGAAAGCTTTTGGTATGCTAGCCTTTATAAATCAGAGCATTGAGTATAGAAGCTGGGATGTAATGTTAAAATTGTACAAGGCATTGGTGAGACCAAATCTGGAGTATGGTGTACAATTTTGGTCGCCCAATTATAGGAAGGATGTCAACAAAATAGAGAGAGTACAGAGGAGATTTACTAGAATGTTGCCTGGGTTTCAACAACTAAGTTACAGAGATAGGTTGAATAAGTTGGGTCTTTATTCTCTGGAGCGCAGAAGGTTAAGGGGGGACTTGATAGAGGTCTTTAAAATGATGAGAGGGATAGACAGAGTTGATGTGGACAAGCGTTTCCCTTTGAGAATAGGGAAGATTCAAACAAGAGGACATGACTTCAGAATTAAGGGACAGAAGTTTAGGGGTAACATGAGGGGGAACTTCTTTACTCAGAGAGTGGTAGTGGTGTGGAATGAGCTTCCAGTGGAAGTGGTGGAGGCAGGTTCGTTGGTATCATTTAAAAATAAATTGGATAGGTATATGGATGAGAAGGGAATGGAGGGTTATGGTATGAGTGCAGGCAGGTGGGACTAAGGGAAAAAAAGTTGTTTGGCATGGACTTGTAGGGCCGAGATGGCCTGTTTCCGTGCTGTAATTGTTATATGGTTATATGTTATATGGTATCAATTTGGATTTAACTGGATGAATGAGAAACCCCAATCTCTCAAACATGAGTTTAACAACTGACATAATTTAGCTGCTTCCCGAGTCTTTCCTATGATTAAGATATCATCCAAATAAGCCATTGCAATTTGACCCTGAACCCGGAGTAGCCCCGGTACTGGTTTTAACAGCTTTGTAAATAATCTAGGAGCCAAGGTTAATTCATTATGCAGCTTTAAATTGCCATAATTGCCCCATCCGACTAGATTTCAAATATCTCCGATGATCCCTATGAACAGGCACTGAGTAATATGCATCTTTAAGATCTATACATGCCATATACATCCTCCGGAAATCAGTTGTTTGGCAGTAACAAAAGTTTCCATTTTGAAATATGTATACTGCACAAAGGGGTTAAGGCTCGTCAAGTCAAGGATGATTCATCATCCCCCATCCTTCTTTGACCTAGGAAAAATATTAGACATGAATTGGTGAGGTTGGTGAACCGCCTTCTCAATTACCCCTTTTTTGTATAATTTTTCAATTTCAGCTTGTATCTCCAAATTCTCTTTTTGTTAGAAAATGGGTGCCCGGCTTGTTGTATGCTGTGTGGGCGGTCGCCAATTGAGAAGGATTTCAATTCAAAACCCTTGTATATTGCGTAGTATAAACAAATCTGATGTTATCCCGTACCATTCCTTCAGAAACAAGTGTAATCTCCCCCCAACTTGTAGGTGATTCTCATTTAATATGTTCTGACACGAACCAGACCCACCTACCTCCATGGTTAACGGTGGAATTTTCTGCCACTGGTTTCTGGTGGGGAAGGACATTTTCACCTGTGTCCCTGGTGGAGCATGCCAGCTGTGCATATTTGTGAATGGCCGGCTTGGTCCTTGACCGGACTCAGTTTCAGCATACCGTTTGTAGGGATACTGCCCCCGAACCGTTCTGCTGGTCATCGGTGCTTTAATGAGTCTGGCCGTTGTTGCCTCGTCATCAAGCTCCTTGCCTTTTTTGCGAGGTCTTCCCCGAACAACAGATTTGGTGGCTGGACATTGCTGGGTTTGCACAGAGCTGCAAACTTAGGGTTGATGGTAGGGCGGATGGCACTTTTTCTCAGACAATAAATCTAGAAGTGTGCATTGCACATGAAGGCCAGGGCATCCTGCTGTACATCAGACAGGTGCCCTCCATCCACTGACCTGACGAACGCTATAATGCCCAAGGCGAGCATGTTCAATACCCTCTGAAGCCTCATTTCCTGAGCTCTGATGTCTACGCCCATATGACCCCAGATGGCGTGGTTCACTGCCGGCACTTTGAGCAGGACACAGTTAGCCGGTGTCTCATACTTTTTGGACGTTTCATCCATAGTAAGCTCTTGAAGATGTTGTGAAGCCAGGTAGTTTATACTTGCAGCCAACTCTTCACTCAGCGGCTCTCCTGACTGTTGGGATGACAAATCTTGCTGCCAGGAATGGTACCTCTTTGTCGTGCCCTTCATCCCTTGGGGTATGCTCCACAGCTACACCCACAGACTCGGCGTCAGAATAAAATTGACCCGTTATGTTCTCCTCCTCCAAGAGGGAGACATTAAGCAGCCTTGAATCGGGTGCCGCTGGCGCGGACTCTCGAAGAGGCCGGCGCTGACACAACTCCTCCTGTTGGAGTGTATCTTGGTGGAGCATCCTCTACAATAGGAGCTCCATCCTGTACAACCGTCTAAAGACGTTATCCATTTCCGGACGGGAACCCTCCCGGCCCGAGTCAACTTTTTAGTGGCTTTCCGCCCCAATGTTGCAGCCACGGCGCTCTCAGACACCAAGTCTGCTGTCGCTGGTCGTACCACTAGCGACTCGGTAGGTGAGCTAGGCAGCCGTCCGCTACCCGCACTTCCGCGGTCTTCCATAGCTAGTCTCCCGGCGGCTCGCCTTGACTTCACCTTCGACGTTTTCTCCATACTCAAAATTGCTCCTGAAACAAGAATTACCAAGTACAGAAAGCAACCCCCGACTAACTTTTACACTTACCTGAGGGTTTTTAAAACTTACCGCCGGTCGTTGCGCCATGCGTCAGACGTGATGACACGCATGTGGACTGGCGGGGTTCTTCACGGAATCACTCGCGTGACTCCAAAGTAAAATGTGGATAAATGTGAGGTTATCCACTTTGGAGGCAAGAACGGTAAGGCAGATTATTAACTGAATGGTGTCAGGGTAGGAAAAGTGGAAGTACAATGAGACCTGGGTGTCCTAGTTCATCAGTCACTTAAAGTAAGAATATAGGTGCAACAGGCAGTGAAGAAAGCTAATAGCCTTCATAACGAGAAGAGCTAAGTATAGGAGCAAAGAGGTCCTTCTGCAGTTGTACCGTGCCCTGGTGAGACCACACCTGGAGTACTGTGTGCAGTTTTGGTCTCTTAATTTGTGGAAGGATATTCTTGCTATTGACGGAGTGCAGCATAGGTTCACGAGATTAATTCCCGGGATGGCGGGAGTGTCATATGATAAAAGAATGGAGCAACTGGGCTTGTATTCACTGGAATTTAGAAGGAATAGAGGGGATCTTATAGAAACATATAAAATTATTAGCAGTCCATTATTGGACAGTCTAGATGCAGGAAACATGTTCCGATGTTGGACGAGTCCAGAACCAGGGGCCACAGTTTAAGAATAAGGGGTAGACCATTTAGAACTGAGATGAGGAAAAAAAAATTTCACGCAGAGAGTTGTGAATTTGTGCAACTGACTTCTGTTGAGGCTGATTTGCTGGATGCATTCAAAAGAGAGTTAGATAGAGCTCTTAGGGCTAGCGGAATCAAGGGGTATGGGGAGAAGGGGATACTGATTGGGGATGATCAGCCATGATCAAATGGTGGTGTTGGCTCGAAGGGCCGAATGGCCTACTCCTGCACCTATTGGCTGTGTATCTATGCATAAAGACATTTTGAAATAACAACATACTGTAACTGAGCAGTCAACATCAGCTTATGCAAGGGAAATTTTGTTTAGTTTAGATTTACATCACAGAAACAGGGCCTTAAGCGCACTGAGACTGCGCTGACCAGTGATCCCCGTGCACCAGCACCATACACTAGGGACATTTCTTACCAAAGCTGATTAACCTACAAGCCTGTACGTATTTGGAATGTGGGAAAAACTTGAAGCACCCGGAGAAAACCCATGCGGTCACAGGAAGAACGTACAAACTCCATACAGACAATACCCATAATGAGGATTGAACCCAGGGCTCTAGTACTGCAAGGCAGCAGCTCAACCACTGCACCACTGCCACCCTAAATCTTGCATGCCTAATCAATTAGGATAGTTGTAGAATACATGAGGCACAATCAGTCACTTTGGTGTATTTGGATTTTTCAAGGTTTTCGATAAGGTCCCACACAGGAACTTGGTGAATAAGGTTGGAGCAGATTGAATTAGGGTGCGTTGTACAAGCATTGACTGATAACTGGTTAACAGCGAGAAAACGAGAAGTAGGAAAACATACTTCTTTGGTTGGCAGAGAGTAACTAGCTTTTGGCTGATCTATTCACAATGTATATCAATCATTTTTATATGGGAACTAAATATAATTTACTCAAATGCGCTGATAACTTGGCACTAAGGAAGAATGTGTACAATGATGAAGAGGCAAAGATACTTCAAAGTAGAAGCAATCCGACTGAAACTGAGGAAATAAAACAGAAACGCTGATTTTTTTTTACATGATGAGAGATTGGGAAACTCTTATGTTCAAGTATGCCCGTGTCTAGTTGTTCATAAATTTCTTACAACATGCAGGCACAGCACACAACTAAAAAGGCTGATATAATGACTTTATTGCAAAAGCAAGATTAAAACTAATTACCTTCAATCATATAAAACATTAGTGAAAGTGCACCAGGCATATTGAGTATGGCTTTGGGCTCTTTTCATAAAATAGAAATGTTATATGTGCAGTGAAGATTCACTAGACAGATTCCTGTAATGGTAGGTCTGTTATATCAGGAGAGATTGACTAGGTTAGTCCAGTATGCTTTCCGCCTTCAGCAGAAACTGCTCCGTCTGCAGCTCCCTGGTTAACTCATCCCTTCCCACCCAAACCACCCCCTCCCCAAGTGCTTTCTGCAACTGCAGGCGATGCAACACATGTCCCTATACCTCCCTTGATTCTGTCCAGGAACCCTGACAGTCCTTTCAGGTTAGGCAGAGGTTCACTTGCACTATCTCCAACCTCATCTACTGTATCCGTTGTTTAAGATGTGGACTCTTACACATCAGCAAGACCAAACGTGGACTAGGCAATTGTTTTGCTGAACACCTTCACTCAGTCCACCTGGACATATCTGATCTCCCAGTTGCTAAACACTTTCATTCTCCTTCCCATTCCCACACAGAACTTTCTGACCTAGGTCTCCTCCATTGTCAGAGTGAGACTAAATGCAAATTGTAGGAACAGCATCTCATATTTTGCTTGGGCAGCTCACAACCCAGGTGTATAAATATTTATTTATCTCACTTCAAGTAACCCCTGCATTCCCTCTCTCTCTCCATCCCTCTCCCACCCAAGTAACACTAGCGTTTCAATCTCATCTTGCAAACAGCTAACAATAGCCTGCTTCCTTTATCATCATTACTTTTTTGTATATCTTTCATTCATCTATATAATTAAAAGTCTAAACTTGACCACTTCCTGTTTGCGCTGTATATTGATTTTTGAAAAAACGCTACCACTTACGGCTGTGATTTTTGGCCATCTTATTCAGAGTGCCCCTCCGCTCATCAGGTGCAGAGGATTTTTCCCATTGATGAAATATAAAATACTTATTAATGTTTTAAAAATGTTGAGATTCTCTCTCCTGTCAATCACGCCATGAAAGCCACGCCGCTTCTGGTGGGAGGGGGAGGGACTATAAAACCTCTAAACTGTGCCTCTAAACTGTGTGGC
This sequence comes from Leucoraja erinaceus, assembly GCF_028641065.1. NCBI lineage: Eukaryota > Metazoa > Chordata > Chondrichthyes > Rajiformes > Rajidae > Leucoraja > Leucoraja erinaceus. The sequence continues at coordinate 35,331,517 of NC_073379.1, read as the reverse complement.
TATTGGAAATGTGTGGCTATTGGAAATGTGTGGCTATTGGAAATGTGTGGCTATTGGAAATGTGTGGCTATTGGAAATGTGTGGCTACCGAAAAGTGTGGCTACCGAAAAGTGTGGCTACCGAAAAGTGTGGCTACCGAAAAGTGTGGCTACCGCAACTGTGTGTGGCTACCGCAACTGTGTGTGGCTATTGCAACTGTGTGTGGCTATTGCAGCTGTTACCTGGACAGGTCACGCTGATTTGGAGTCATTTCCGGTGAGTGCAGAGGTCGTGCTGAAGCGGGAGTGTTGCTGACTGTGGAAGGCCCAAAGTGGAGACACCGAGCTCAGCCGTTTGAGTATTCAAAAAAGTTTACTGCCATATATATGGTGTGTGTGTGTGTCTTTGTGTTTGTGTAAGTGTGTGTGTGTGAGTGTGTCTTATAGTGTGTGTGTCTGTCTGTGTGTCTGTCTGTGTGTCTGTCTGTGTGTCTGTCTGTGTATGTGTGAGTGTAAGTGTGTGTGTCTGTGTGTGTGTATGTGCGTGTGTGTGAGTCTCTGCCTGTGTGTGTCTGTGTGTCTGTGTGTCTGTGTGTCTGTGTGTCTGTGTGTCTGTGTGTCTGTGTGTCTGTGTGTCTGTGTGTCTGTGTGTCTGTGTGTCTGTGTGTGATGTGAGTGTATGTGTTTGCACCCTGCTTGAAATGCTGTGAAATTGGATTTGCTGGCCTGCACTCCACTTCTGTGAGGTTTGACTTGCTGCCTGCAATCTGCTCGGAGTTCTGTGAGGTTTTACTTGCTGCTTGCACTCTGCTTGGAATACTGTGAGGATGGACTTGCTGCCTGCACTCTGCTTGGAGTGCTGCAATTCTTAGATTTTCTTTATTAAAATTTGACCGCTCAATCTCTTCATATTAAAATTGTCTTTTTGTAGCTCAACAGCAAATAGCCATCAAGAGGCAGTGAGCTGCAGAACACAACACAAGACACAACAAGAAAAAACATAATAAATCTAATATTTAACATTTAAATTGTTGTTATATTTTATGAGTCATTCACATTTTAAACTATAACAAATCCTTTTTCCACTTGCCATGCCTGTGTGTTCTTCATCACAATGGGAACCTAATAGGCAGGAATGGCTGTGCTGTCGGAGAGCCACTAAAAGTGCATGGTGGGAGGTTGAGGGGAGATGGACTGAATGTGTGGGGGGGAGGGGAATGGCAAGGAGCAGCATGGGGGGTGAAGGGAGGAGGGGTGACTGAGTGAACTGCCACCACACCAGCCATGAGTGATTGCACTGCCAGCCTACCAGCCATGAGTAAGTGAACTGCAGCCCACCAGCTGTAAGTAACTGAAGTGCCAGCCCACCATCCATGACTTAGTGAACTGCCAGCTACCAGCCATGACTCACTGAACTGCAAGTTCAAGAATCCATTCAGTCCACAATATCCATATTAGCCCTCTGGAAACCAGTACCTTCAGCGCACAACACCCATACTAGCGCTCTAGAAATCCACGCAAGGATAGACTTTCCTCCTTCATTGCTGTGATCTGTAAAAAAAGATGAAAATGTTTAAAATTGATTGTCCACCCTCTCCCCCTTCTCTCTCACATAGACTGTCACCTGTTTTCAGCAACATTTCTGGCAGTTTCTCAGCTGCCAGCCTGCCAGGCCTGAGTGACTGAGCTGCCAGGCCTGAGTGACTGAGCTGCCAGGCCTGAGTGACTGAGCTGCCAGGCCTGAGTGACTGAGCTGCCAGACCTGAGTGACTGAGCTACCTGCCCAATAATCCATTCGGCCCACAATGTCCATACTAGCCCTCTCTAAACCAGTCCCTTCAGCCCGCAACATCCATACTAGCGCTACAGAAAGCCCCACGACCCACTGGCCAGCATTATTGGAATTGGTAGAGAGGTGGAATATTGCATTGGGAGACCAGCCCTCCCATGTGATGCTGGGACCCAACAGGTCCCAATTAGTCTAGTATGTTCTATATCTCTCTACATCATCATCTATATTTCTTGTTTCCCTTTCCTGTGACTTGGAATCTGAAAAAGGGTCTCGACCTGAGACGTCACTCATTCCTTCTCACCAGAGATGCTGCGTTCCCTGCTGAGTTACTCTAGCATTTTGTGACTACGTCCTGTATTAGATTGGCATTGCACCTGGCTTGACACAGATATGTATCCTTTAAGATGTAATGCACATGCAATTATCCATGAACTTCTTGCAAATTTTAGAACCAATTAAATCCAAGTTTACGTTCATCACAAATAAATCTGTGTGACTTTCAAGCATCCATGTTGAACCCCTTTTTCCATTACAGCAATATTTTGAGTCGGTCTTTGCTCATCAATGTTGATCAGTTAGACTAATCAAGTACAACAATTGGTGGTGTCATTCATATTGTGACACTGAACATTTCACCCATTCTTATACAAATGTTTCTTCTAAATCTGTTTGCATGTTGACTGTACCCTTTGTTAGTGGGACTTGGCTGATTTGATCATGAATTTTATCCTTTCCCGTATTGTGCAGCTTGCTGCTGTTAGTGTTCAGGCTCATATTCTGACCAGCTAACCACACTGTTGTCAAAGTAATTCTGCTGTCTGTTATTGTAATTGCATACCATTCAAACCCAATTCTCCTTTGCTCTTACTGGCTTTATAACTGCAAATACTTCTTTCCTGTGGCTTCTTGTTAAGAAAGTTTTCCTTATGACAAAATTGTATGAGGTCAAATTACTTTGGTTAACCATCTTGGTTTCAGATTTATATGCTGAGGATAGGTGCTTTGGAACTCTAGACTTTGCTCTTGATTCATAACTGTAGACACCCTTAATTTTTGGTGTGTGTTTACGTGTGCGTGTGTATATTTGCGTTTGTGTGTACTTTTCTCATAGTTTCTTGAGATATGGAGGAAGGTCATTGGCCCATCGAGTCCCTGTTAGCTCTTAGAACAATTCCATTCTCCCATCTATATCACTCCAACTAACTCTCACTTACACACCAAATCAATTTCACCCTAATTCTCTTACCATCCACCTATAATAGTGATAACACAGTCGCCATGACTTCAGGTGCTGTCTGTGTGGAGTTTGCATGTTCTCCCGATGACCCCAAAGATGTGTAGGGAGTGAATGAGAAAATGAGGTAACACAGAACTAATATGAACAGGTGATCAATGTTCAGCATGGACTCAGTTGGCTGAAGGGCCTATTTCCATGCTGTATCTCAGAAACTAAAACAATGCCCACATCTAAAAAGCAGTCAAATGAAAGCTTGATCATTGGCAAAAGCATAATTTTGACACTGGGTCCCATCATGCAGTTTTTTTTTTTTCTCTCAGCAAGATCCAATGTGGATTAGAAGTGACAAAATTTAATTTAGCTTGGAGATATCGTGTGAAAACAGGCCCTTCGACCCACCGAGTCCGTGTTGACCAGCTATCCCGCACACTAACACTAATTTGCACACATTAGGGACAATATACACTTGTATCAATCCAATTAAACCTACAACCCTGTACGTCTTTGGTGTATGGGGGGGGGGGAAACTGGTGCTTCCCGGAGAAAATCCAAGTAGGTCACAAGGAGAATCTACAAATTTCCTACAGGCACCACCTATAGTCAGAATCAAACCCGGGTCTCTGTCGTTATATGTTAGCAACTCAATCGCTGCACCACCGTGCCGCATGTCAATGCCATGTGTGATATTTTCCACATCTAACAAGTCGTGCAAATTTGACTGGGTATTTCCAGCCATGTTTCTCCATTTGTCAATCAAGCACGGGTGAATATCACTGCTGTCATTTATTAATGCAAGTGTCTTTGTGAAACTGAACCACTCTGTTCTGAACCACTCCTGGAACAACAATATTTTTAATTAATATCATGGAAGAAGGGACTCCCATATTAAGTAAATCCCTGCATCTACCTTTAAATTGAGGCCAGATCTTGCATACTTTTTTTGTTTCCAGTCTGACCACTGAATGCAACTCCAATCATTCGGTTATTTTCATAGCAACCAATCTTTCCAGGACCTCACCATGCACACACATGCTCCATCATGAACCCTAATCCTTGATTATGAACTTTCAACCATAGCCCCCCGAGGATTTAAAATACACTCATTTCCCCAAACCTCATCTCTTGTATTGTTATTCCTCTTATGGTCCTTTAAGCCCTAGTTACTCAACCCAACATCTTCTGTTGCAAATAACTGCCTCTAGCCTTTGGTCTATAGAATCCTGCCTTACCAATCTTTGAGGTCCACTTTGGTGCCAAAACTGCATCTCTTCCCAATCGTCATGGATGTGGTCGCAACCTACTTTGAGATCAATGGTCTGGGCTATAGTTGTTCCAAGGAACACTGGCTCTTCCTGTGATAATATTGAGAATACCTACTCTAGACACCTAACCTTAAGTAACAACCTTGAATCGTATCTGTTATAGGTACATAAGGTTATAAGTACATTCACTTTTGGGTTACTATACTAAATCAATCTATATTTCAAGGAAAAATTATCTTCACTACTTTAGCGTCCTTTCCAAAGTGATCTAGCTATCATTAGTAACTATTTTGAGTGATGGCTTCCCCTCTCCCAGGAAGGAAGAGATACTTACAATTAATGAAGAAGATTAAACACTATTATTTTAAATACAACACATTTATTTCTGGGGAGCAATTTCATACAATGATTATAATTTACAGTTTTCCAATACACAAGTACAATTCTGCCAAACTTGAAATATATACCAATGATTTGCAGACAAACAAGAAAAGGGAGAGATCTTTCCTGGACCTAGGCTGAGGAGTGGATTTTGCATATTTATCTCTATAACATCTGATGACACTTACTGTCTTCTAATACTTATATTTTTATGTTGCAAGTTGACACCACCTCCATGTGATTTTTTTTTTTTACAACTACATCGATCACATCAAATGGATGGAGTGTCTAAATTAGGTCAACGGGGAAAATATTGTTTCTCTAGGTCAGGTCACAGTTATGATTAGAGCAACATGGATCCTAACGTTTCATCTTGTTCAAATCAGGAGACTCATCTTAAAGTCATCATGGATAGTATTGTTTCCTTGGTCGTGTCAAGAGAATGGGTTTAAAGTGCATTAATTAATAGGTGAACCTTGCTTTGGTGATCATTAGCTAAGGTTAGTAATGGGCCGTTTTAGCCTGGATGGTGTATATCCTGTACCCACCCATTGGGCATGTCAGGTGGCACATAGAAACATAGAAAATAGGTGCAGGAGTCGGTCATTCGGCCCTTCGAGCCTGCACCGGCATTCAAGATGATCATGGCTGATCATTCAACTCAGTATCCCATCCTTGCCTTCTCTCCATACCCCCTGATCCCTTTAGCCACAAGGGCCATATCTAACTCTTAAATATAGCCAATGAACTGGCCTCAACTATCTTCTGTGGCAGAGAATTCCACAGATTCACCGCTCTCTGTGTAAAAAATGATTTTTTCATCTCGGTCCTAAAAGACTTCCCTCTTATCCTTAAACTGTGACCCCTAGTTCTGGACTTCCCCAACATCGGGCACATTATTGACTGAACCAATGTGGTCTCCAGTGGTACCCAATGATCCAAACAGTCATGGATCATCAAGCATACTGTTATCATGGTATTCTCCAATTAGTTTTGTTAAAAGCTGTCTGGCTTGGGGGGGATTGTGGGGATGGAAGTAAGGACAAATAGTTTCATCATTTTGTGAGCCTGCCAGTTGACTTGCTATAGAGCAAATTGAATGTTCCTTTTATTGTTACTCAAGGGATACGGAGACAATGCATGTTCGATGAGGCAGATTAATGGAATGAATGATTTAAATGGTCTGTTGTGTACAGATTCACAAATTCGGTAGTTTATCTACAGAAATCCTCATTCAAGCAGAATCCTGACCCAAATATGTGACACGTTTGGGCAAAGCGATTATTCATTAATTAGGATAATGTTTCGCTGTGATCATTTGTAATTGTTTCTGTTGTTAAAACTGTTCTACAAAGTGATGGTTTACCTAATTAACTCTTTGTGAATTCAGTTTTCTTTGTGGAAATGTTTATTAATCTGTGCACAGTCTGTACAAATCAACCAATCCTGCTTGATAGTGACACAATCCTGCCCTCCTCCAAGCGGTCTGGTGATTTTACCTGTGATCATTTGTTTTCTTTCTGCTACCTTATTTTCACAGTGTTTATGGCAATCTCGTCAATTGAACAAGGTGGCTTGTTCGGCCATTGAACTCAATCATATTACTTTGGGTCTGAAGTCACAAATAGGCTCCCGTGAGTAAGGATGTCAGATTTCCTTTGTCAAACTCTGTTAGAGAACCAATGTGTAGGAAGGAACTGCAGATGCTGGTTTAAACCAAAGATAGACACAAAATGCATGAGTAACTCAGCGGGACTGAAAGTAAGCATGCAGGTACGGCAGACAGTGAAGAAAGCTAATGACATGTTGCCCTTCATAACAAGGGGAGTTGAGAATAGGAGCAAAGAGGTCCTTCTACAGTTGTAGAGGTCCTTCTGCAGTGAGACCACACCTGGACTATTGTGTGCAGTTTTGGTCCCCTAATTTGAGGAAGGACATTCTTGCTATTGAGGGAGTGCAGCGTAGTTTCACAAGGTTAATTCCCGGAATGGCTGGACTGTCATATGTTGAAAGAATGGGGCGACTGGGCTTGTATACATTGGAATTTAGAAGGATGAGAAGGAATCTTATTGAAACATGTAAGATTATTAAGGAATTGGACAAGCTAGAGGCTGGAAACATGTTCCCGATGTTGGGGGAGTGCAGAACCAAGGGCTACAATTTAAGAATTAGGGGTAGGCCATTTAGAACGGAGAGGAGGAAAAGCTTTTTCACCCAGAGAGTTGTGAATCTGTGGAATTCTATGCCTCAGAAGGCAGTGGAGGCCTATTATCTGGATGCTTTCAAGAGAGAGTTAGATAGAGCTCTTAAAGATAGTGGAGTCAAGGGATATGGGGAGAAGGCAGGAATGGGGTACTGATTGAGGATGATCAGCCTTGGTCACAGTGAATGGCAATGCTGGCTCGAAGGGATGAATGACCTCCTGTTATGCGCTCCCTCTGCTGGTGTTAACTTTGTACTAACCTGTTTATCTGATTTCCACTAGTACCTCTTGCTGCCTGGTTGCTCCTGTACCTGATTGGAGGCTCCTGGCCCAAGCTGCTTCACGTGAGTCTGATGACGAGCCTCAGCTTTAAGAGAGCTGTGCACTGGCAGTCTCCCCCTCTCTCTCGTCCCCCTCAGACTGGTGGCAGCAGTCTGGTGTTGTTTTGGGTTGTTTGATTCATTGCATAGTTTTCTTCATGTAATTCTTCATTCTGTATTAACTTAGTTTGCTTGGGAAGGATGGGACTGGCATTATTGTTTTTGTGGTTTTGTTTCAGGTTTATTTTCACACTGAGGCAGGTTTAGAGTCTCTGGTCCTACGGCCCATTGAGTGGTTGGCCAGAGCACCCTTCACCTTTTGTTTGCCAGCCCATCCGACCCCTCTTTGTTTGTTTGATTCAGGTTTAGTTATTTTTTTGTTAGTGAAAAATAAATAATTTTTGCATTTGAACCTGGTTTTGTATTATGTTATTGGCCTTTGAGGTATTTGATTTTGGTGGCCGTAACACCTCCTCCTGTGTCTACTGTCTACTGTCTACTGGGACAGGCTGACCCAAAACATCACCCATTCCTTCTCTCCAGAGATGTTGCCTGACCTGCTGAGTGTCCATCTTCTGTAAGAGAACCAGATGGATCTCAAATGATGATCTGATAGCGTTTTTGGACTTAATAATCTAGCAAACAAAATCGGTTTGATATATTTAAAATACCAATTACTCTGAAGAGTAACGCTTAAGAGTAATTGTACTCAAATTTACATCATTATGCACATATTCCACCATTTACAGTTTTATGTCATCTTATTATTTGATAGTTGAAAGGTCAAGAGAATGATGATCGGGGCATCTTACCTATATTAACAAGGCTGTATGGCTGTATTTTCTGATATATTCTGTGTATTGATTGTATATGTACAGTTATCCTTCCTAACATGGTTTGAGAGAACAAACTCTGGACCAAAGATCGTAGAGCGGAGCTCTGGACAGCTCTGACAGCTGGCATGGGGTGTGAAAAAAAGAACATTGGGTGTCACTAGGAGATGGGGTGAGGGGAGGGTGGTGGTTGACATCTGGTTGCCAGAAAACATCTGGAAACCCAGTGAAATCCACAGTGAGGTGAGGATGAGGATGTGGAAGCTGGATGGAGAGAGAATGCAAACGTTGATAGATTTAAGCGGAATCTGCAGAGATTTATGTTTTGTGGCAATGGTATTTTGCATTAGCCACAGTGTTACTGTTGGCAGAACAGTGTAACCACAGTGTAGACCTAGTATATTTGGTGAAGACAGAATAACTGCAATGTGGACTGAGTAACTACAGTACGGACAGGGTTACTGCAATCATTGCGCGGTTACTATTGTCAGGACAGGGTTACTGTTAGGACAAGGTTACAGTATCCAGGACAGGGTTACTCCAGTCAGAACAGGATCACTGCCGTCAGGAGAGAGTTAATGCACAGTTTCCACATTCGACAAAGTTATTGCAATTAATGCAGAGCTACTGCAATTATTGCAATGGCACTGCGGTCAGGACAGAGTTGCTGTGGTCAGGATGGAATTTGTGTCATGAGAACAGGGTTATTGCAGCAGGGTTACTGCAATCAGGACAGCGTTGCAGCAGTGTGCACAAAGTTATTGCAGGTTTAATGGAGCAATTGCAAGGTTACTGCAATCAGCACAGCATTGCTGCAGTCACGGCAGGCCTGTTGCAGTCAGGATATGCAACATTCCATCACAGAATGACTGCAGCCAGCAAGGGTCACTGACCAGTCACTGGTGCACTCAGCAGCTGGACCACTGAAAAGAATACTGCAGTAGGCAATGAACTGATCATTCGCTTGGTATTATGGTCACAAGGTCATAAGCGATAGGAATAGAATTAGGCCATTTGGCCCATCAAGTCTACTCTGCCATTCAATCATGGCTGATCTATCTCTTCCTCCTAACCCAATTCTCCTGCCTTTTCCCCATAACTGTGGACACCTATACTAATCAAGAATCTATCCATTTCTGCTTCATGTCCCATGGGATTGTTTGCGGATTGCTCCCTGGGGTGGTTGGGATTGTACACAGGTTTCAGCTTCTTGCAAGTGGGTTGGAGGAAATGGGAGGGATATCTTGGTGTCCTTTGTTACCTTAAAACATCACACCTGCCAACCTCAGATAAAGGCAATGATAGACACAAAAATCTGGAGTAACTCAGTGGGTCAGGCAGCATCTCTGGAGGAAAGGATTAGGTAACGTTTCGGGTAGAGACCCTTTTTCAGACTTCTTCAGATAATGGCATTTCAAAATCGCCAAAGATATTAAGGTTTGTTGCCATTTACAAAAATATAATCGCGTCAAGAGTTCTGCGGAGCTGACAGTAGATCACATCATCAGACCATTGAAAATGCAGAGGAGACTGGAATATAAACCTACACAGCATTTATATTTTCTGTCTTGATTTTAATTTCTTGTATGTATTAATAAACCATAGGAGCGACCAATTGACTGCTGAAGAGACACACAATCCCACAGCAACTTGATTCTTTTTCTCCAGCACTGCTCCATCAGATATTTATTAGTTTCTACTGTGAAGCAGAGACTCACAAATCTAAACATTTAAGTTCAATATTCAAGGGAAGCAGCAGAAGGCAAAGCATTCTGGAGATGAAACAGGAAACAGATTTCTTTAATGTTCTATGGGAATTAATAGCAGGATGTTACCAGATTGTACATACCTCCCTTTTATTTCCACCCTATCTCGCCAACAATTAACCTGCCATTTTCTCAACGGCCAGCCTGATTCTCAGTCTCAGCACCAGATGGCAGCATCTGACGAGGCGAAGGCGGGCGAGAGAGGTTGAGGGCGATCGTGCGAAGAGTGATAAGACTCGGGGGGGGGGGGGGGGGGGGGGGGGGGGGGGGGGAGTTGCTGCCAAGAGGGGTAATCATAGTCAGAAGGATAGTGCGGTAATGGGTTGGTAGGGCTTGGGGGAGAGTTGGAAGATGGCAGACTGTAAGGTGTCGATTGCTTTACCCGTGGCAGGTTCTTTTTGTGTATTAACCAGCATCTGCAGATCTCGCTTCTGCATCTAAGCTTGTTGGGTATGGTCTCCAGCCTTTGTCTACAATCTTTGTCTACAATCAAAGGCAGTTACCCTAGAGATTCAAACAATCTCATCAGAAATGAAGCCTGAAAACTGTCTTCAATGGTGAAAGTACTGTAAAAATGAAACAAAACAGCCCCTTATAAAGAAGTGTGCAGGAAAGAACTGCAGATGGTTGTATAAATCGAAGATAGACACTAAATGCTGGAATAACTCAGTGGGACAGGCAGTATCACTGGAGAGAAGGAATGGGTGAAGTTTCGGTTACTGCAGCATTTTGTGTCTACCCTTATAAATAAGCCTGACCTATTTGTCTCTAAAGCATATTGTTTACTCAGCCCATTGCCTGGCTCTTGGGTTAGAATGGTAAATCTGTGTCCCTGGTTTGCCTCTGAGAGCAGGCTCACAATCATCTCTCTGATTGATCCCGCCTGAAGGTATAATGGCATTGTGCCTCCCTGCCTTGTAGTCTGATTGCCCTGAGTTTAAGGAAGATGGGAAGTCAGGTCGGGGGGGGGGGGGGGGGGGGGGGGGGGGAAGGAAGGAAAAAGGGAGGAGGAGGAGCCCGAGGGCAGGGGGATGGGAGGAGTCAGCTCGAGGGTTAAGGAAGGGGAGGAGACAGCAAGGGCTAGCAAAATTGGGAGAATTCAATGTTCATGCCATTCAGACGCAAGCAACCCAGGCGGAATATGAGGGGAAATGAAAATTAAGGGATTTGATTTGTTTTTTTGGCCTTGACATAGATGCCCTCAGCAAGACCAACATTCTCTAGGTTCCCTTGAGGATGTGACAACTTGTTCATTTCCTTGGCACACTGAAGTCTTTATGGTGAACATGTTGAGTATGAAGTTCTAGCATGAATGAAACAATGGTGAAGTACCTCTAAGATGCTAGACTAGGACTGGATCCATGGATCTGCTTAATCAGAATGATGATAAGTTGAGGAAGAAAATATACTGGACATATTCACTGGAAGTTAGAAGGATGTGAGGTGACCATAGAAACATATAAAATTATTCAGGTATTGGACAGGCTAGATGCAGGAAAAATGTTCCCCATATTGGAGTCCCGAACAAAGGGGTCACCATTTAAGATTAAGGGGTAGGCCATTGAAGACTTAGTTGAGGAAAAACTTTTTCACACAGAGATTTGTAAATCTGTGGAATTCTCTGCCACAGATGGAAGTGGAGGCCAATTCACTGGATGTGTTCGAGAGAGAGTTGGATGTGGCTCTTGGGGCTAATGGAATCAAGGGATATGGGGGGGAAAGCAGGAACAGGGTACTGATTCTGGATGATCAGCCATGATCATATTGAATTGCGGGGCGTTGGCTCGAAGGGCTGAATGGCCTACTCCTGCACCAATTTTATATGTTTCTATGTTTCTAATAAAGGAAGTACTGAAAAAGTGTAAGGAGAAAAATAATAAGGGAATGCATGAGGTTGAAGAATAATATCATCCAACAATTTCTGTATCCTAATTTAACGACAAGGAAAATAATGATGAACTATGATCCTGCAATTACGTGTAAGTAAAAGCCCTTTAATTTTTGTGTATTCATGCATTACTAAAAATCCTCAAGTTGACTTCCTTGACGTTGAAGTTCCTTAAGACACTAAAATCTGATTTGTTGAGAAGTGAAGACAGAAGGATGGAAGCGGAAGATGCTTTATAAATGTGGATCCAAGGACATTGTGTACAATTGACAAGAACATGCCTGCAGCCAATTGAATGGATGCATTGTCGCACAAAACAAAGTGGTTGGCAGGATTTGACTGAACCCGAGTGGGTAACTGGGCAAAATGAAGATCACTTTAGTACTAAAATGTTGAGGACCCACCTTTGGGCACACTTAATTACATTTATTGGTTGCTTTACTAACAGATAGGACATTTGTGAAGCTCCTACATGGGTGATTAGAGGTTCCATAATTTTCCTGTACAAATATATGCAGATATTATCCCACTTGGCCGATGTTAATATTGCTTTGTAGTGAAGCTTAGCATTCCTCTGGTGTCTCTGTTAATAGCATTTGAATGGAAAATTAGACAATTCATCTTAAACTAACTAACCTACATAGTCATCTTCACAATTCTCAGCAAAACACAGAAATATATATATACATTATATATATACTAGACCAAGTGGGACCCGTTGGGTCCCTGTCACACAGGAGGCCTGGTCCCCCAACGCAACCCGTTCCCCAAAGCAATATTCCACCACTCGCCCATAGCTGACAACTGCGCAGGGGCTGCTCATTTCACCTTATGCACCCTCCATCATTTATAAACTTTAAAACAATGCCTTTGCACTTGCTAGCAAGCAGAACTCACTGTACTGTGACTTTAAAAAAAATGCTTTGCACTTAGAACTCAGTGTACTGTGACTTAAAAAAAAACCATTTGCACTTGCTAGGGCGAGCAGGACTCAGTGTACTTGGATAACAACAATGTTGCGAGCAGGGCTACAATCCCAGGGGGAGGGGGATGAGAGGTGGGGGGGGGGGGGGGGGGAGAGAGGGGGGAGGAGGAAAGAGGGCGGCGATGGGGGAGGAAGAGAAAGGCTGGGGAGTGAGGCAGAGAGGGGAAGAGAGGAGAGGGGGGACAGAGGAGGGGGGGGGAGGAGGGGGGGGGGGAGGGGAGAGAGAGGCGGGGGGGAGAGAGGAAGGGGGAGAAGGGGGGGGAGGGGGTGGATGGGGATAGGGAGGGGGGTGGAGAGGTGGGGAGAGCATGAGGGTGGAGAGGCCGAGGAGAGGGGGGTGGGGGCAGACGACTGGGGGGGGAGGGGGGGGGGGGGGGAGAGGGGTGGGGGGGGAGGAAAGAGGATGCCAGGGGGGAAAGGCTGGGGAGAGAGAGGTGGGGGTAGAGAGTACAGGGGTGAGGTGGGGAGAGAGGAAAGGCCGGGGGGAGAGGGAATGAGGTGGGGGGGAGAGGGGGAGAGAAGAGGGGGGGGGAGAGAGGCCCGGGGGGGGAGAGAGGGCGGGGGGAATAGAGAGGGGGGGGAGAGGGGGAGAGGGAGGAGGGTAGGGAGGAGAGGAGGAAGAGAGGCGAAGGGGGGGGGGGGAGGAAGAGAGAGAGCGCCAGGGGAGAGAGAGAGAGGGGGGGGAGAGAGTATGAGGGGGGTAGAGAGTGAGGAGGGAGAGAGAAGAGAGGGGAGGAGGGGTGTGAAGGGGGGGGGGAAAGTGAGAGTAGGGTAGGGGGGGGGGGGGGGGGGTGAGTGAGGATAGAGGGGTAGGAGAGGGTGGGAGGAGGGGGGGGAGGGGGAAAGGAATAGAGGAGGGGGGGAGAGGGGGGGGAAAGAGGGAGGGGGGTGGTATAGAGGCCCTGGGGGGAAGGGGGGTTGTGAAAGAGAGGCCGGGGGGGGGGAATAGAGGGGAGTCTGGGGGTCTGAAATAGAGCCCAGGGGGAAGGGGGAGGAGAGAGAGTCCAGTAGGAGGGGAGAGAGCCCGGGGGGGGGGGGGGGGGGGGGGGGGGGGGGGGAGGGGAGAGAGAGAGAGCGCCAGGGGGGGGGAAAGAGAGAGAGGGGGGGGGGGGTGGGGGATAGAGAGCATGGGGGGGCAGGGTGCCCCCAGGAGGGAGAGAGAAGAGGAGGGACCGAGGAGTTGAGAAGCCATCGAGAGCCCTCAGAGGTGACCGAGGAGTTGTGAGAAGCCATCGAGAGCCCTCAGCAGTCCATGGAAGCGCTTGGAATTGCTCGGGAACTACAATACAGAGCCCACTTGCTCGTTCGTTCTTTCGAAGAACTGGGGGGTGGGAGGGAGGGTGTGACGTCACTCGCTGCACGTGGAACATAGGGCAGCAGGTCGCGAGAAGCAGAGCCATTGTGACAACATCAGCGAGACCATCACGTTTATTTTCCCAGTTATTTGAAATGTTTGAACATTTTCATAAATTACTCGAGAAATAATGCATGAAATTTTCAGATAAGGTGATTTTTGATATGACGGCGTAAATCTCTATCGAAATATGTAAATATTTCACCTTTAGTCATCGTGTTTTCGAGGAGATGTGAAACGCACACGAACATCACACAAATAAATACCCATCCAAGATCAGTTTTACAAGTGTACGAGACCAAGTGCAGACCTGTTGGGTCTGCTCCCCCAATGCAGCCATTCCCTACCCGTAGCCCCCATGGGAGACGTGGTCCTCCAACTCAAGCCATTCCCGAACATAAGATTCCAGCACTCAGCAGTGGCTGTTTTTAAATGGCGTCTTTGAGGCGAGAGGCTGGTGCCAGCAGCCGTTATGGTTGCTGGCCAGCAGTAGGCGACAAAGTGAGTGAGTGGGAGGGGCGGGGAAAAGGATTTTATTAAAAATGTGTACATAAACATGACAAGATTTAATCAGGAGTGGACATGAAATGTGAAATCTCTACCGAAATGGAAAAAATCTCGCCTTTTCTGCTTCTGGTGTTGGAGTAGCAACAAATCTAAGGCTGGCACCCACAAGTCAGGCAGAAACACACACACACACACACACACACACACACACACACACACACACACACACACACACACACACACACACACACACACACACACACACACACACACACACACACACACACACACACACACACACACACACACACACACACACTTTTAATATTATATAGAATATATGATCTTAAGGTGATTGACAAAAGCATAAACACAGGGGATGCAGTGAATTGTAGCTTCACAGAATGGTTACAACACAGAAGGAGGCCAGTCATCTCATAGAATCCACATCAGTTCCCACTTGCATCAGCTCTCAAAAGCTCTGTAATATCCTTTCTTTTTTACAGGAGCTTAGACAGCTCCAATATGAACACTGCCATTGAGTCTGAACCCATTATTACTCCCGAATGTGCATTCCACACCCAACCTGCCATTAAGTTAAAACAAATCCTCATGTCACCTTGGTCCTTTTGTCATTCAATTTAATTTGATGTCCCTTCATACTTGACCCATTGAGAACTATGTACTCTGTATCCTTCAAGTTTATTAACTACTCCGATCAGATCTCCTTGTGCATTTTGTGATCTCAGATATACCAGTTCAGCAGGGCCGGATTCAGATGATGAGAGGCCCTCAGCTGTTCCACTTGTGAGGCCCCTCCCAATCCTCCACCCCCACGACTAGAGGAAGATGGTCCACCAGATTGACACCGATTTGCAGCTGAGTGTGGCTAATGAGATAAGGGGCTGGAAAGCTGCACTTATTTATTGCCAGTGCAAGTGACAAGTTATTGGCTTAAAACACTATTATTCTGAAATGGAGTGCAAGGAAAATTACTGAAGAGTTGTTTAGAGATTACAGTGCATTGTGACAGCATATGTAAGAAAGGCCTATAACAATGTCAAAAACATTATACACCTTGCAGGGCTCTCACTTAACTTTTGTTTTCTCTGTTGTCAACCGGGCAACCTTGGCGGCTTTTTAAGTGGCCAAATGACAGTTTAGGTGGTCATTTAAGACGGCTTGCATGACGCGTGCGATAATGTGCTTGAACGAAGTGCATAGTTACCAGTCAGAATTATGCTCAATGAAGCATTCACATATTATTTCTGCTTCAAACAAAAGTCACAAACAAAACATATTCACCAATCAAGGCATGATATATACCACAATGACATGCAGCAAAATTATAATACAGTATCTCAACTCTTGCAAGTGACCGGACAGCAATGGCGGCCAGATCTCCCACAATTCAAAAAGAGGGAGAAAGTGCCCGGCGCCGACCAGTTGCCGTGGCAGTGCGCATGCGCAGGGCGGCAGATGATGTGCTGGCTGTGGTTGTGCGCTTGTGCAGGGGGAGGATGTGTTGGACATAGCAGTGTGCATGTGCAAGGCGGCTGGCCGTGTCGGCGGATGAGGAGCGAGCGGAGAGCGGATACCCGGCGGCCCGGATACGGATATGGATGGCGGGTGGAGATGGAGATTGACAGACAGAGAGAGATAGGGAAGGGGGCCCGCCCAGAGTTGAATGGCAGGTGTCCTGCCTTGGCCACCTAGATTTGGAGGCCCTAGGCTTCAGCCTATGAAGTCTAGTGGTAAATCTGGCTCTGCGAGGCCCCCCTAGGTCTCGAAGCCCTAAGCTCAAGCTGCTCAAGCTTATACGTAAATCTGGCCCTGCAGTTCAGCTTCTCCAGTCCATCCACATAATTACTCGATCCTGGAATAATTTCAGTAAACCCTTCCAGCATCCTCGCTGAAACCTTTCTTTTTGTTGAATTGTGGAATCCATCACTGGACACAATACTCCACTTGTGGTCATATCAGTGTTCCATTAAGTTTCATCACTTCCTTGCTGTTGTAATATTTATCTCTATCTATGAAGCACAGAATGTTTTTTAATATTTCAAACTACTTTCACTGATCTGTGCAGCAGTAGAGTTGTTGCCTTATAGCGCCAGATATCCGGTTTTGATTTTGATTATGGGTGCTGTCTGTTTACAGTTTGTGTGTTCTCTATATGACCTGGGCAGCTCCGGTTTCCACCCATGCTCCAAAGATGTACAAGTTTGTTGGTTAATTGGTTTGGTAAAATTGTAATTTGTCCCTAGTGCGTGGGCATCACCGGTCGGTGCTGACTCGGTGGGCCGAAGTGGCTGCATCTCTAAACTAAACTACAGTAAATACGAAACTATGCACATGTGCTTCCAAATTGTTCTATTTCTTTAGACCTTTCAGAATTGAGTCCTTTGCTATTTATTGCTTTTTCTCATTCCTTCACTAAAATGTAATTCTTCATATTCTTCAGTATTAAACTACATCTGCCACTTACCTGTCAATTGCATCAGAACGTCCTTTTCTGCTTTTATGACCATTCTTCTCACAATTTACTTCACCTCCTAGTTTAATGCCATCTGCATATATGGAAATTATGCCCAGTTCACCCAAGCTCAAATCTTCAACATACATTCAGAGAAGCAGTGATCCAAGTACCAATCTCTGGAGACTTCCCTTCCAGTCTTTCCTTCAACTTGAAAAAACAAACTTTCACTGCATCTGTTTCCCATTCTTCTATGGCCTTCAATAAATATTGATGGGATGCCTACCGCATGGTATCTTAATAACCATATTTAGGATGTATATACATATGTATACATACCACAATTCCTTTAGCTATTGTCTCTGTTGCTTCATCAAAAATCTCAATCAAGTTAAACCCAATTACTTTTAACAAATCCACCCTGACATTCTCATCAATCCATGTTTCTTCCAGTAACAATTAATTATATCTCTGATTATTGTTTCAAAGTTTTCCCCACCAAGGTTATCTTTAAGTGTACAGTGTCCCCATATTGGATATCCCAACATTGTCATTGGATATCCCGGCCTCGCGGATCGGAGACTTAAGGGCTGGAGATGCAACCTCGTGAGTCGACAAAGCCCATAGCTGGCCCCCGTGTCTGCGGAGCCCATGGGTCGGTGCCACAGAGGTGTCTGGAGAGGACTGGTCAGCGATACTGGGTGGTCGGTGCAGCGGTCAATGATGATGCCGACCGACAGACGAGGACGGACATATGCAAGTGAGGATGCCGCTGCTGGGGAATAGATCAAAGGAGGATCCAGTGTTGGGGGGACTGCCATGAGGAGGTAGGGGAGAGAACAAAGTGGGACCTGGCGCAGGGGTACTTTATAACTTTGTAAGCACCCTTTATGGGCGACTATTTGCATACCTTGGGTTTGATGCAAACAAAGAATGTCATTGTGACTTGTCACATGTGACAATAAAATATAAAGTAAAGTAGTAACATTAACCGCAATGTAAATAAGGCTTGGCCTGCGATCTACCATGGGTATTTTTGATAAAATGTACAGATTAAGATCAGTGGGATATATTAGTGGAGAATCAAACATTGCATGTGCAACCAAATTGCAAAATGCAATAATAGAATAATTTCTATGGTCCATCTTATGTCGTGAATTCTAGAACAGAACAGCTGGGGTTTTTCAAAGAAAGAAAAAAGGCTGGATTGACTTTACAGACAAGGCAGAAATTGTGAGGAGGGAGCTGTTCACTTCACAGATGTCAATGCTGCATAATTCCAGCATTTTAATTATTAGCATGAACTATGAAGTTTATTTTAGAACTTTTAAAATGTTTCGCATTGGGATCAATGAGTTTGTTCTTAATTTCCATGTTTTTTTTATTGTGGAGGACCTGTATGTTATTGCAGGAAATGGGTGTATTGTGACCATTTTAAGTAACATACCTACCTCAGACAAGCACATCCTCCCATTTCCACCCCTTTCCGCCTTCTGCAGAGAATGTTCCCTCCGTAACTCCTTGGTTCACTCATCCCTTACCAATCAAACCTTCCCCTCCTCAGGTACTTTCCCCTGCAACTACAAGAGATGTAACACCTGTCCCTATACCTCCTCCCTTACCTCCATCCAGGGCCCCCAGCAGTCCTGCTAGGTGAGACAGAGGTTTGCATGCATCTTGTCTAACCTTGTCTATTGCATCGTGTTCCCGATGTGGTCACCTGTACATCGGTAAAACCAAGCATAGATCTCCCGGTTGCTAGCCATTTTAACTCCCAATTCCCATACAGACGTTCCTGCCCTAGGCCTTCTCCATTGCCAGAGTGAGGAACATGCAAACTAGAAGAACAATACCTTGTATTCCGCTTGGGTAGCTTACAACCCAATATTATGAACAATTAATTCTCCAATTTTAAGTAACTACATAACCCTCCCTTCATCCTTTTCCCCCTATATAACCACCTGCCTTCTTTCCCTCTCCTCTCCCATGTGCCCCATCTGGACTGGACCCATCTCTTCCCTCCCCCTCCACATTTACACCTTTTTTTCTTTTTATCTCTGGCCTTTGTTCAACCATTCATCAATCAAAAGACCCTCCTCGCTTGTATTACCTGCCATGCTTTGTTCTGTCCGCCTCACTTCCAGCTTCCTTCCTCACCCCAACCCCTGCAATCAGTCTGTAGAAGGGTCTCGATCCAAAATATCACCTATCCCTGTTCTCCAGAAATGTTGCTTGTCCAATTGAGCTACTCCAGCACTTTGAGTTCCCTATCATAGACAATTGACCTCTTGAGAATATGTGGTCCAAGATCCCTCATTGTGGAGAAGGGGTGTTCAGAGTAGCATAGAGAATCTTGAGTCCATGTACTGGACACACGGGGCACACAATGCAAGTGACGATAGGAGGGAACTGATTCTCAAACTACCCACCTTCCAGACCCAAATATGCAAAAGACTACTGTTCTCAATTTAGCTGCAGCAGTCACCTCAGAATCACAAAAAAGCAGATAGAAGCAAGTCATCTATGATTTCAAGGGACGCTCAAAGAAGACAAATTTCCAGGAGAAGTAGATTTTTGACAAAATACATCAATCAAGATTCAATGCTTTTTGTTTCCTTGGGCCTTTCTTGGTATTTTAATCTCAGGGAAAAAGTCCTGACAGCCTTTAAATTGAATGTGAGGCCATCTTTTTCATACCAGAAAATATAATGGTGCCTTTATAAGTGCTGCGGGATTGATTATAATATTGCCTGTGAGTATATATTTAGGTTCATAAAGTAATCCTTTGCAGGTCAAGATCATATCAGTAAAACAGCACCTAATGATGATGCAAGGCACGGATGAATACCTCCTGACAGTTTGCAGCAGAGTCCAGATATTTCAGCATGATTATGCATAGTCGCATTCTACAGGAGGTCAGATAAATGCTCAGGACAGAGCAAGGAATAGATAGTTACTCAGATAGTTGTACTAAAAGGGTGAGAGAAGGTTTGTATAGAGAATAAATATCAACATGGATCAATTGAGCTAAGTGGCCTGTTTCTGCATGCAGCTTTCCTGCAAATAAGATTATGCACTGGACAGAATTTTGATAGAAATAATGGAAAATGATTGATGTAGTGGGACTCTACAAAATAATGTGCACAGTTTACGGGTGGATTAACGGGAGCACCACCGGGTCAATCGGTGCGAGAAGGGCTTTAAGGGGCTGTCCCATTTGGGCAACCTAATTGGCGAGTTTAGGAGAGTTTGAAAAAATGACATGTTGAAGACCTCGTTTGACTATGTAGCAGACCTCCTTCGACCTCCTTTGACTATATTGAAGACCAGCTTCGACTAGCTACAACTAATTTCAGGAAAATTGGACTGAATAGTGGAGAGTGAAGACGACCTCCTTCGACCTGCCTTCGATTATGATGAAGACTATCTACGACTACCTTTGCCTACCTTCGACTACCTTCGACTACCCTCGATTACCTACGACTAACATGTCGACTCTGGAGATTATTAAGGGTTTGGACACGCTAGAGGCAGGAAAAATGTTCCCGATGTTGGGGGAGTCCAGAACCAGGGGCCACAGTTTAAGAATAAGGAGTAAGCCATTTAGAACGGAGACGAGGAAACACATTTTCTCACAGAGAGTGGTTAGTCTGTGGAATTCTCTGCATCAGAGGGCGGTGGAGGCTGGTTCTCTGGATGCTTTCAAGAGAGAGCTAGATAGGGCTCTTAAAAATAGCAGAATCGGGGGATATGGGGAGAAGGCAGGAACGGGGTACTGGTTGAGGATGATCAGCCATGATCACATTGAATGGCGGTGCTGCCTCGAAGGGCCGAATGGCCTACTCCTTCACTATTGCCTATTGTCTTTATTTTTTACTCGCAGGCATTTTTTAACATATTGAAAAAACGGCGCGACCTAGCTGAGGCCTCGAGTACGTGGTGACCACTCTCGAGCATGAAGGAAATTTACGAAGACCTCCTACGACCTCGTGTTGACCATGCTGTGAATATGAGTCGAGGGCAAACTCACCAGAACTCGCGGATTAGGTCGCCCAAGTGGGACAGGCCCCTTTCTTCACTCTGGTCATGCTTTTATAAACTCCTCCTGGTCACGACAGTGGACAGAGTCCATCAGTGCCGGTGAGCAGACTGTTGATTCACCTCCTGCACTCTCAGACGAACTCTGGAAGTGGTGAGGTCAGCCATGGGTAGGCGCCCAGGCGTACATAGAAACATAGAAAATAGGTGCAGGAGTAGGCCATTCAGCCCTTCGAGCCAGCACCGCTATTCAATATGATCATGGATGATCGTCCAAAATCAGTACCCTGTTCCTGCATTCTCCCCTTATCCCTTGATTCTGTTTGCTATAAGAGCTAAATCTAACTCTGATGATGTGTTGATGTGTCTGTGGAGTGGGCAACTGTAGGCCAGGCAGCAGCCAGGGGATCGCTTGGAACAGGCTGCTCTGGATGATGTCCCGCAGAGGTCGGATGTGCGTGCAGCTCATATGTGGCCTGCAGTGTCACGGAGCAGTGGTGGAGAGTACCAACATCATTTGCTAGGCCAGGTCGACCCCTGCTAGGGTTGGACATCACAAAGTGTATTGAATGTGTCGTCCATTTTCCTGAAATATGCTCTCACTGTGTCAAAAAAAAGAGGAACGATAGCTGATTCCTTCTTGAAATTTGCTTTGCATACTGTCAAAAGACATTCATTGATGCATTACACTGCTATAAGATGCTGTCTTGCTGATTAGATCCTGTGCACAATGCAGAACTTTATGTGGGTACATGAATAACAACATGCACACTTTTTGCAGCCAATATCGTAGCATCTTTAAAATACACTATTATAGTTTCAGTAGTGAAGAAGATGACCACACACATTCAGCTTGAAGGCAGTGAGCATTTCTGCCCTGAGATTTTAATACAAGGTAAGACCTAAGCAACAGCAATTCTTTAATCTGGTTTGATGTACATTTGCAAAATCTGCTTTTTGTTCTGACTAGTTGTTTGTGGGGCGCATGTTGGGTAGTTATCACAATTCAGTTGTCTGGAAATGCAGGAGGTGGAATTTAAAAAAAAGGTACAAAGTTTGTGCTGATACTTGGCTCAGGCATACAATATATACAAAAGGAGTGCCAGGCAATTTCTCATGACATTCACTATGGAGCCAACTACCCAGGACTATTGGGCAGTCTTTCATATTTTTCCAGGATGAAAAGTTGTTCACACAATTCAATGGTGTGCAGAAGAAATCAAATTAAACCTGGAGTATGGCAACTTTAAATGCATTACTTGGTAGAAATGTTTTTCTCCACAACTCTTTTTATTTGCACTATTCTAAGTTCTTTAAAGACTGACTCATGATATTGTGGTGTAATTGATATCTCATATGCATTGTAGGTCTTGACTCTCTATTTAGGGGAATTTAGTGGCCTGTGGATCTTTGGGCGGAGTGAGAAGGGAATCATACAAGAATTTCAGCAAGGAGTATACCGAGGTCATGACAATCGTCAGGAATTTCTGGAGAAGTAATGAGGGCCGTATCATCAGAAACATAATCTGAAATATTGACAATGGTTGCTGTAATTCACTTGGGACCAGAAACCGTGTGTTGATTTTCGCATTCTGTATTTTAAGGAAGGCTGTCCTAATGGTCATATCTTCCTTCTGCTTGCAATATAGAGATGGATTGAAGAGCTAAGACAAGTTTTCCCTGGTCTTATTGGCTCAGCTGAATATTGGATAAATGCATCACAGCCTAGAATTTGATCAGCAGTGGCTCAATTGTTCAAGACACCAAGTTAAAGGTTCAAATTCTACACTTTAAAATAATAAAATCTCCTGAAACATGCCTTCATCATGAAACAATTGTTACACTTATAGGAGCATCTATCTATCTATCTATCTATCTATCTATCTATCTATCTATCTATCTATCTATCTTTCCTTACAAACGCTAGGCCACAGCCATCCCATTTTCAGACATTCTACACAAATATTTCCCCTCAAGGCAATAAACATCTTCCCGTCACATGCACACCTATATTTCTGAACTTTTAAATCCTTTAGTTTTAAAAACAGCGTGAAACACAAGTGATGTCACAATGGACTCTCAAGGCAGGACGGGACACTCCGGGAGGGAGGGCCACTCCAGGGCCGGGTCGAGTATGAGAACCAGGCCGAGTTCCAGGCCCTGGCGCTGCTCTACAACCTGGATAGGTCCTGGGGCATGGAATGGGAGGATGACGGAAATGAGGAGGAGGGGTAGGGTCTCTACTTCCCCCTCTCTATGCTCCAATCGCTGTTTACCACCCCCCCTCCCTCTCCCTTTGCCTGGCTCAGTCGCAGTCCTCGAGTCCTCGAGTCCACGCCCGCCCGGGCATGCCTGCGGTCTCGCTCCAGTCTGGGCCCAGCTGGAGGTACTGGGGCAGGAGCTGGTGAGAGCCGAACTTTACAAAATCCAGTTTGAGAAAAAATCACTTGAAGTTGCAGAGGCAGTTAGCAGCTATAACGTCACAATGGGATCTCATTTACATAAACTGCATGAGCAGTGCTCCACCCCACAATGACATCACAATGGGATCTCAATTTATTTATAAAACAGTGCTCCACCCTACTATGACATCACAATTGGATCTCATTTACAAAAACTCCATTTTAAAAACCAGGTGATGAGTGGGGTGCAGGGAAGGAGAGGGGTTATGGAGGGAGGTTATTTAGTTAGTTATTGACTGACTGAGGGTAGGGGGAACAAGAGGGAGGGAGGGTGAGTTGAGTGAGGGATTGGGGAGTGAGAGAGGAGAAAGAAGAGGGAGGGTGAAGTAGGTATGTTACAAAACTTACCTTCAGCGGCACTGCAGATCTGTCGCAGCCCATGTGCGCGACTTTGACGCCTTTGAGATGCCTTGTTTCTCCAGCCTATTCAAATTGATATCTGTCAGGCTGTTTAGCTGCTAAAGAATAATTGCTTCGACTGCCGTTTTATTAAGTTTCCTTTAAACTGCACTGGATATTTTACGAACAGGAGTAAATTAAAAATAATAGTTTACTCCTAAATGGCCTAAATGGGCTTTACTTCTAAAGCCGCCAACGGGGATGGAATTCATGTACGGGACAGGTAAAGCAAAGCAGTTTATTTTATATATAAACTTGCCTCTTAGGATGCCTTTAATCAAAATTTCACGTTGCGAAAATGTCATTATGTAAATATACGAACCGGCATTATTTTTTCTGCCGATATGAGGTTTAAATTCACCGCACCGCAACGTTCCAAACCAGTGCGTTCCACAAAATCCCACTCGTAAGATGATTTAAATGGCCATTAATTTATGGGAATTAAAAACTAAAATCATGTTATATAGTGAATTATTGTGTGAATGTTATTTGAACACTTAGGCTATTAAAAAATGTTAACTTTTTCTTAAGAAAGGGATAGATGTTTAGATCTAGTAATTGAATTTTGTAATTAGCTACAATTGGGTAACTAACTAATTAAATGCTTTAATTTCAGGTCACCCAAGTAAGATTGTTTCATATTTGTTTCAGAATGCTTCAATCTATAATAACCGAAAATTTAATTCAGTTCTCTTAATTTCTAAAAAAGTTATGGGCTTTTGACTGTCCTTGATCACAGCTTTAGAGAAGTCAATGGAAAAGCAATTGGGAACAAGATGCTAATTTCATAGTATGAAAATGGTCATAACTTTTTTTAATACTGAAGATATGAAAGTGAATTAGGTGTCAAATTAAACTTCTTTTTATGCTTTATCTGATGGGATAAATTGCAGACTTGATTTTTTAAATCTCAAAATGTTGTAACATTGTTAGGTGAAGAGGGGGGGGGGAGTGCTGGGGAATGAGGGGCAATGGAGGAGGTTAGGGGTAGGAAAAGGGATGGTGAGGTAATGGAGGAGTGGAGGGGGAAGAGAGAGGAGGGGAGGAAGGGGGTGAGTGGAAGAAGCAGAGGAGGGTTGGTGGAGGGTTGGTGCATGGGCGGAAATCCGGGGGGGGGGCACATCCCCCCATGTTTTGAGAGGTGGGGGACAATCCCCCCCATGTTTTATAAATAAACTTTATCAGATGCTGTCTAAGGGCTGAACCGGCCCATTTGCGTGGCCTTTCAGCGTTCGCTGTGGCTTAAAATCAAACTGCTGCATTGAGGCGATTGAGGCTCCCGATGTTGATGCCCCCGCTGGGCCCGTGAATGGGCTGATTCAAGCCTCACGATTCGGGGCGGACGAGCTGCTGTTGCTGGAGTTCGGAGTAGGTCACCAACCAGGTCAGCTTTCGATGTTACCGTCTGCAGGGCCCACGGCCAAAGCCTCGGGTGTGTGCGCATGTGCGAGTGCATCCACCCAAAAATTATGTCCCCCGCATGTTTTGATATCGATTTCCGTGCCTGGGTTGGTGGAGGGTGGGGAGACGGAGTATAATGGAGGGGAATGGTGAGGGAGGGAGATGCGTTCACATTCATCTTATATTTTACAAGTTATTGCCACGTCAGCGCAGTTGGGGGCTATGGGTCAGTGGTGGAATATTGCGTTGGAGGACCAGCCCTCCCATGTGACAGGTACCCAACGGGTCCCACTTGGTCTAGTTTCTGATAAAATGATAAATTATGTGGGACAATGGGGAAGTTTTACTGCTATTAAAACAATCGAAGGAAAGTAAATTCCTTCCAGATCTTGCACTAATGCATCTGTTCAAATTTTACTCGCTCTGTTTTGTACTTTGCACACTAAATACTGATACTGTTCTAACATTATAAATCTAGCCAAAATAATCTTACCATTGTAAGTATTAGAATCATATTTCCAGTGACTTCTATTTATATATGTAGACTATCCCAATTATTCTCATGTATTACACTTTACGCATTGTGAACTTACCCTCCAAATTTCAACCGGACAAATCTTTCATTTACTATGTTAAAGAAAAGAGTTTCCCTTGTCCTTAATTTAATTTGAATGTTAAGTAACTCAAATTAGCATAGCACACTAATGGAGGTTATCAGGCAGAATTCAAAATATTCCATTTTATCATTGTTTTTGTATTAGGTGGAGCACATACAAAAACCTACTGCGTAATTAGTAATTAATATATGTAAATGCTTAATGATTTTCATAATTTGTCCCATTGACACTCGCAACATAATGATTACACGCTAATGTTTAAAGCAAATTGCATGCAGTGTTTTTATTAGATTTTTCACACTGATAAATTTGTGCATGTAAATTTTAGAGCTGGCTGTCCAAAATTCAAGAAAATGCAGAAGCTGGAAATAGGAAATGGAAACAAAATGCTGGAAGTACACAGCGTTTCGGGCAATATCTGTGGAAATAGAAACAGAGTTAAATTTCTAGGCTGGAACGTTACCGAATCCAGGGAAGGTGAAAATAAGTTGAAGAAAGGGTGAGAGAGATGGATAGGAAAACAGAAGCATGCAACACTATTGCCAAGCAATGGCCATCACTGGTAAAGGAGGTTAACAACCACCGGAAGTCAAAATTATAAGCTTGATATTCGACAGCATTACCAAGAGCAACATTAGTACCCCAGGGAATGTGGAAGAGAATGAGGACGGGGATGAGCTGGGTGCTGTCACAGACCAGAAACCTACGCCAAACAGATAAATACTAGGAGTTCAAGAACGCGTCATCCCAGAGCGGTTGCTGTGGAAACGGGCAGCACCAAACAATTGAGAGTGGGTGTTGAAATGAACACACGAAGGAACTGTGGGCAGCCACGAATGAGTAAACTCCATGAAAATTAATGACTGCCAGCCTCCTGTCTTCCTAAAACCCACTCCATCTCAGCAAAGCACAAGCAATGGAATGCTCTCCAACTGCTTAGCAAGTCTCAAGAAGCTTGACGCCATCAAGTGTATTTCAAAACCTGCAATAAATGCTATATATGCTATTACAAATAAATAAATTGAAACTGGCTATTGAAATTGCAGAACATAGAGCTAGCAAAACAAAAAATAACATATTGTTCATCACTATTGTTTTCTTCCTCCGTTTTAGCTGATGTAGATTCAGAAAGAGTGATGGATTTTTTCCCAAATTTTGGCCGGCATCTAAAATTGTCAGTGGTCTTAAGATTACAAAGGCGTCTGTCTGACAGATATTAGCTTTTCTGGGGTTTAGACATCCATGCCCATTCTATAAACCCCTCGGCTTCTTCAAGCAGTGTGCTCATCTCAACACCCAATCTCAGTCTCCTGCTTCTCTCTAGTTTCCACAGCAACCACTTGTTGCTGTTGGCAACACTGTGCTTCAAAAAACACCCACTTTGTGTATTTGAAATGAAATGTGAAATAATGATAAAATGCAGACTGCCTCAATTTTCTTTTCTGTTGCACCTGGTAAGCTTGCACACACTGGGTGTAGTGGAATAGATCAAAAGGGGCTGGCATCTAATTAGACGCATTGCACTTTAAATGGCTTTCCATTTGCTTTGATAGAGCCGAAGGTTTTATTTGAAAGTGATATAATTTCAACCTGCATATATATATATATATATATATATATATATATATATATATATATATATATCTATCACATGAAAATACTGTTTTGAAAATTTATATTGCATGCAAATGTCGCAGGTTTGTTGAAGATTGAGCCGTCGGGACAAACCCGAAACCACCAGCACCACCGTGTGATCTAGAAAGGGCTGCTGGGATTTAGCCCCAGCCAGCCAGTGCCTCGATTGAAGCTAAAGCTGAGTGGCTGGGGCAAACCTGAGATGCAAATATCTTTTCCTGCCTGCAGACAGCGAGGGACTGTGCCCACACACAGATGCAAAGAAGGAGCGGCCAGGATAAGCCAGAGACCACCAGCACTCACTCAAAGCCCAAGGCTTTACCGCCAGGATAAGCCTGAGAATGTAGTACCTCCACTTGAGGCAAAGATGAACTGCAGGGAGAAGCCGAAGATCACCATGCCTCCTCCTTCGAGACCAGGACTGAGCTGCTGGGCCAAACCCGAGATCGCCATCGCACATGCGCCCTAACGATGGTGGGACAGCACCCTAAGCAGTACTGAACTTTCTTAGCACTGTAAATAAAACGTATCACATGGGTTCACCCGACTGCGAGTGTCGGTGTGGTCAGTGCCAAGCTCGCTCATCCCTGGCGTCACAACCTTTAAACCTTTCTGATCCACACACCTGTCCACATTTATCTTAACCACTTGCCTCAACCACTTCCTCTGGCAATTTGTTCCTAAATCTTACCACCCTCTGTGTTGCCCTGTGGCTACTTGCCTTGGCTATCATAATAATAATTTCCTAACCCATGACCTCTGACACTATGAAGAACATCACCCCTTTCAGATTCTCATATGTCATGCATTGCAAATATGTTGAATGTATTTCTTTATCATCACTAGTCCAAAACCCTGGAAGTCATCCCCCAGCTACACAGTTGGAGTAACTTCATCAGAGAGTGTCCAGGTATTCAAGAAGACAGCTCATCGCTATTTTCTCAAGGACAATTAAAGATGTGCAATAAATGTTGGCCTTCCTGGTGACGATGAACAAATAAATAAATAATTAATATCTCACCTCTGTTTATATTCCATGAGTCTTTCCGATTAAGCATTCTCTGCAAGTTTTCCTGACCTACGAGACAGTTAGGTGGAGATAGTTTTTTTAATTGTAACTTTCTACCTTATATTGACAATTTTTCCTTCCGTTTTCATCACCACTGAGGCTGTTGCTTGCCAGTGTAAATTTACTATTTACTTCTGTTTGCTGTTCACCTTATATATCCTCTCATATTTACTCTCGAAGCACAGTCACAATATCATGCTTCACCCTTGGTCAAACACAAGCCACTTTATGGCTTTAAAGTGACTTTATTTAAAACTCGGGGGTCTAGCCATCATTGCCATTCTCAGTCCAGTGGTTTCAATGTATGAATTTATCAGGCTATCAAAACACAGTTCTCTTTAAATGTCCAGAGATCAGGACAGTAAAACCTCCAAGAGAAAATTATTCACCACCATATATCCCAAATCCTAAATCACACACCAATTGGCATGTAAAATCTTCAAAAGCCCTGGAAGGATTGTCCAGTTTAATATATTTATTCTTATTACTTCAAGCATTCCCACTTGGCAACTGTAAGAGGATTGCCGCATAATATAAAAGGGATAAAATAAACATTACTGAAAGTGTTTAATTCCTTTTCATCCAGAATATTACAAGATCCAATTGCACTTTTCACACACATATAAAAATATATGTTTTGATGAAAAAGCCAAACAAATATTTTGCTGCGTTGCATAACAGCATCAGTCTAATTAGAATGCAGAAGCCAGATTCACGAATTTAAAGCAAGTAAATCCATATATACTTTGTAACTCAGACAGGCTGATCCTTGTAATTTAGATTGGTTCATTTCCTGTGACATGATCATGTCACAAACTTGGTGAATGAATCGTTTTAAATCATTTCAAAGCCAAAACATGACTCAAATATTTTTGACCTCAGTACATAGAGGAAATGTACGTAGAAAAGACATATTGCATGATTAGGAGAATTAACAAAAGATGATGACAAAGTGAATTTTTTCCCCCCAGAATAAGCTTTCAGACATGAACAATGTCAAATATTAATTTATCTCAGCACACTCTTTCGCACAGAGTGAAACACCAACAGCCTTCCAGTTACTGTTTTGCAAGACTTCCTTTCATATTTTACTCTAGCTTTGTTGGGGAGAAATTAGCTGAAAATTAACTGGCTTTGAGATGGAGGTTTCTGCTAAAAAAGTGCCTTTTATGGATATAACTCTTATGTCTTTTGGCCTCCAATATTGGAAACATACAGGAAGTTTTCCATCCTTTTACTTTGCAAGTGGGGCACTTTTCAACTGGACACCAAAATGCCCCGGCCTTGATTTTGTACCTTGATTACGCATGAGAGGTATCTTGGTGTGCAGGTACCAATTGTAAAGGTGGGGCTGCAGGAAGTGGTGGTACTGGCAGAGCTGCCGGGGTGTCTGCGAGTTTGTGTGAATGTTTTTATCATTCCCACCCCAGGACCAAGGGTGGGGGAATCACCAATTCAAACATTTGCATCACCTTTATTAATCAAATAACTTTAAACAAAAAATCAAAAAATCTAGACTAAACTAATTTCTAACACTTACACCCAAGAATAAAAGAAAAAAAAGATTGGTGAATGGATTTCACTCAAACAAGGACCTTGATATGAATATATCCAAGAGGTTTTTGAACAGTTTTAGGCTTGGTGAGGACATTTTCATTAGCTGCTGGGCATGGTTGGAAATCTCATTAAAAATTATCCTCTGGGATTAGCAGATAAGGTAGTCAACTAGTTATAGATACTGCATTATTTGAAGAAAACAATCCTATTTTAAGAGTTATAATGGAGGTAAAGTTTTGCTGGCTGGTGTCACACAATGTTATGTCCTTGCTATGACACATCTTTCAATTTTATTTCAAAGTCATGTGAGTGACTACGTGAGGAGCCCGCCGGCCGCAAGCGCGTTAATACGTCGATGCATGGTGCGCGAGTCGGAGCAGTTCAAAACTGCTCTAGCAGGTAAGTTAATTTTATTTTCAGCGGGCCACTGCAGTATAGCGGGCCTGGAGTAGCTGATGGAAGCGGCTGGTATTGGGCCACCATGGAGGCTCCATGAGAAGCTGGGATGAGGTATTGTGGCTGCCGGCATTAGAGCTCCGTACGGGAGCAGGCGGCCAGTTTTGGAGGCAGCCGTGGTGCTCCGCAAGGAGCTAGGATTTCATATTGCTGGCTACCGGTGCAGCCAGGTCAACGATCATTGCAAAAGATTAGCAGCAGCCGGTGAGTTAAAAATAGCAACGGCCAGGAGCTACTGCCAGGTGAGCTCAGCTGCCGTAGCACCGAGCAATTTTAAACATAGATGATGCCGGCTGAGGACGGTTCAGCTATGCTCCAGCAGCATATAGTGTATGTTTTATTTTTAGGGCGGCTATAAATAGAGTTGACAGGTTTTTAATAGCGGTTGCCACTCGGTCACGTTCGTGACTATCGTAGCAGATAGCATTCAAAGGTCATGTTTAATTCTTTGGCAATATAACGATGTATCTTATCATGCCAATAAAGCTTAAATTGAAAATGAATTAAATTAATTACAAAATACATTTATTATCACATACACCAAATGGTGAAGTGAAATTGGACTTGCCATTGCAGTCCAGAGCTCCTGGCTTAGGAAGCCTTTTTTGAGCTGTGTCTATCAAACACCTGGGGAGCTACACCTGGTTCAGGGTGGAGTCATGATAATTTCCGCTCACTAGAGGGTACTGTTGGAGATTCTTTTATAAGAGACTCCAACTATGTGGATGTCGTTAGAGCAGTCAAATCTCTGTTCTAATGGGGATATACTTCTTTCAATCATATGAACACACTATGCTCTGTGTACTGGAAGCATTAACAGGCGGTTCCAGTTATTTGCCTATGCTAACACCTGGCAGGGTTGCAGTATTTCTCCCACTCTGTCATGGGGAGTATCGGAAAGAGGTGACTCCGATTATGATGCCGGCTCATCCAGGTCATATGGGGGCCATAGGCCTGAGGTAACAACACCTTGTGCAGGGTGCGCACTATTTCCTCCCCTGATATACTCTGTTGAGGCTCCAGAAGGGAGTAAGTACTCGGAGTCATTAACAAGTCCAACCTGTCTGGTAAGTACAATAAATAATGATGATTTATACCGGCAGCAGAAGACTGCGGCAGTGCGGAAAGCCGACGGCCACTTCGGAATCGCTGGTAGCGCCAATCTGCACAGCTAGTTCCGATTCGGCTCCTAGAGGGAGCAGCTTAGCAACCCCGACTTGGGGCAACGCCAAGTCTATGAGACAAGCCCTGTCGGACGATTCGGGGCAAGAGGATTTTGTCCCCACATCTATGGCAGATGTGATTGGCCATTTGTCTCAATTGAAACATCTGATGGATCAGATGGTGGCACAAAATATGGTCCGTGTAACGGAGGCATACACGGGCAGTTCGAGTTATCCACCTGTAGCGACACCTGCTTCAGGGTTGTAATATTCCTCCCACTCCGAAGAAGGGAGTGTTGTAGATGGTTCCAAAAAATATGCTCCATGTTACAGAGGCATGCACAGGCAGTTCGAGTCATATGCCTACAAGCAATACCTGGTTCAGGATTGCAATAATCCACCCACTCGGATAAAGAGAGTGTTGGAGATGGTGGCACAATATATGCTCCGTGTTACGGAGGCATACACAGGCAGTTTGTGATACACCTGTGGCAACGCCTTGTTCAGGGTTGCAATATTTCCCCTACCATGTCGAGGGGAGTGTCGGAGATCAGAATGGAGCTGACTCCGAACATGACTCCGAGTATGTGCCGGAATCCCATGCTTTAATGCATGATGTACGAGAGTCGCATAAGAAAGAGCTGCCTGCTACTGCCTCTAAATTTGCTGTTCCCTCAGGGACGGGCAAGCCACTACAAGAGGACATCAGCTACCTAACATCATCACCAGCTGACGGAGATGTGGTCAGACAGGGTCTGCAAATGGAACTTCGCCGAATCTCCAACAAGCAAATCGACCCGGGTTCAGAGACGCTGGCAGGTAAGGCCTCTCTATTAACCTCCGTAAAACTCCAAAATGGAGCAGTCTGTTGGCCCAGGTTTGGGTTTACTGGCAGCATGGGCTGTCTAGTATATTTTCATTGTCTCTGGGAAAGATCAGGTTGATGCAGAGAGATTGGCAAGGTGCCTTGCATAGTAACCTCTGTAAGTTCCAAGTAGGAACAGCTTGGTTACCCTGGTTCAGGGTACACCACCATGGAACTGGTTGGCCATATGGGGCATATTTACCAGGGAAGCACTGCCTCAACATCTGTGATTGAGGTTATCAGGCTGCTTAGTAGAATGAAGTAGTTGAAGTCTCCCTCAACACATGTTTAAATTTCTGCTCGGTTAGTGGAGTTGCCATTTCAATGGAAACATCTTTGCCATCCTCCCTGGGATAGGTAGCTACCAGCAGGAAGCGGGTCTGGCATATAATATTTTTATCTGACCTGCAGGTTCATGTTACGAATCAAAAATGTAGTTATAATAATCCGTAGGTTCTCAATACCAGTATTCCTGATTGAGTGGCGGGTCAAAGAGATTGTGTGGCGCACTCTGCCGACTCAGATAAGTGGTTTCAGTCAGAGGACTGCGAAGCAATTCCTGATTCAGGCTTGCATTATGCTAAATTCCACTCTAGTTATAACGCTGAGAATTCATGGTGACTCTTATAGTCAAGAGTTGACAGGGAACTCATATTCCCACATCAACGGGAGACTGTGTTTTCAGATCTAGTCATAAGGTCTGATTATATGTGTTATCAGGGAATTGTATGAATAACTAGATAATACATCTACCACGGCAAGAGAAGCCAAAAAAAATTTCCGTCCGTATGGTCAATAGAGGAACGGTGGTTCCAAGTGAAATCAGTGACATCTCACGGAGGATGAGTGGTCTGCCCAAGAACAAGAGGGGTATATTTCTGATACTTCTCAAGATTGCAGAAACATGGAGCATGCCGAATCAGGTTAGGATTTGGCTAATCTGACTATGTGTTTAGTTACCCAGTTTAAGATGGATGATTGACTTTCAGCAATTTAACTGATTCAGAGAATCGATCTTCAAGACAAATACTTTGCCATATCTATACACATGAGGCACTGATTATCTGGTGTTTTGATTACAAAGCCAGTGGTGGAAGTCAATGCTGCCCTACTCAGATCAAAGGGGATTGCATCATCGAGTTTTAGATAATATGCAAAATTTGCAGCTTATAAAACTTAGGGGTTATCAGTAGCTGAGGCAACATGAAATTTAATAGTGCCAATTTTGCCTATTCATTCAGGCCATGGTAAGGTGGCTGAAGCAACTCCTATTTACTCGGACACGAGTGAAGGCTGGGGCAGCCTGTCTTCTCGGGCAGCTAGGTCTGCACGATTGTATGGGAAATTTGTGAACAAAATATGTGAGTTACTTTTAAACGGAAGTAACAGAGGTTTCTGTGGCTTTCAGTTTGAGCCTAGAGAAGAGTATATGTGATAGCACAATTGACACTGCTTGTGCTGCTTTGTCATGCTCTATAGTACCATAAGTGGGACAATAAATGATTGGTTATTCACCTGCTGTTCACTAACGTTATGCAGGGTGTCATTTATATCACCACTCTAAAAGTCTACAGTCATTGTAGTGTGGATGTATATCAGTAAATTATCATGCAATATTTTTCTACTGTGTTCCAAATGGGAGCAGTATTTTTAAGATGATTATGCAATCAGCAACTGATCTCAGCACAAAGAACACAGTCTTTACACAATCTCTGGCTCGGTCTCTGGGTCATGACTGACATTCGGGAAGCTTGTTATGGGAATGATCTCATTAGCAAAATGGGCATGAATGCATACATTTTAAGTTGACAGCTTACCCACCAGAGCAGAGATTGGGGGCGTCATTAGGTATACAAGTGCCCTGAGCTTGCTAGTACCTATGAGATGAAAGATAGTTTCTTTATTGTTATCCAATGTTCTCAAGATATTGCATAGTGCGTTAATAAATTATAAAATTTGGTTGAATATGTCTGGATATTTGCAGATAGAATTCTGCACTGTGTTGCATGAGTTATTGTCTAACTCAAAGTCAATTGGGACTATGGTCCGGTTAAGAACAATGGCCATGTATGCAAGTTAGCATCATGGTATTAATAACCCATGTTTTTCTACCACTAATGGTTTATCTGTTTAAATGTTTCACACACAGATTGGGTTACTGCATGAAACCACAGAGTTTTGAAGTCTTCATGTAGTCACTCACGTGACTTCAAAATAAAATAGAAAGATTAAACAATAACTTACCATTTGAAGTTTGATCTTTATTTTATGAGAAGTTGAAGTGAGGGAATATGTGCCCTTCACACCCGACCCTACTTCTCATAAAGATCATTCGGTAGTTCCAAGGTCATTAATCTTTCTATAGCTTAGGTTCAGCAACAAGTCTGTGGTTTCATACAGCTGCTCTGAAGATTGACACGCATGCAGCTGGTGGGCTCTTCACGTATTCCCGCACTTCAACTTCTCATAAAATAAAGATCAAACTTCAAACGGTAAGTTCTCGTTTAATCTTTCTATTTTTCCTGTTGGTCTGGAGATAATCTTCATATTTCTCCATAAAATCCTCCAAATCTACAAAAGGATAAGTAAACTAATTTCAGCATCCCTTCCACGGCAACATCCCAGCATTTAGTAGGGCAACACAGTGGCGCTGTGGCAGAGTTGCTGCCTTTCAGCTCCAGATACCTGGGTTTGACCTTGAATATGTATGCTGTCTGTATGGACTTTGTAAATTCTCCCTGTGTGTGCATGGGTTTCCTCCAGGTGCTCTGGTTTCCTCCCACACCCCAAAGAAGTACAGGTTTGAAGGTTAGTTGGCTTTGGTAAAAATTGTAAATTTTCCTCGGTGTATAGGATGGTGATAGCGAATGGGGTGATTGCTGGTCAATGTGGACTCTGTGAGCCAAAGGACCTGTTTCCATGCCGTATCTCTAAAAGTCTAAAGTCCCTCATTACACACAGTGTGATTTGGTAGGCGGGTAACACGATTTGAATGCCTAACATCATCGTCTTGAACTGACACATGATCCCTGGATAGTCCACGTGAAGTGATTGCTGATGGACAAAGAAAAGCATTCAAGGATGTGTCTAAAGCCTCCTTGAAAAATTAAAACATCACCACTGTCTCCTCAGAATCCTTGGAGGTGTTAATAATGCTACTTACAGTGAAGAAGGAGAATTTGTGGGATCAGGCATTGGGAGCACACAGAACCCCAGCAGAAAGAGACAACCTTTTCCACTCTGGGTTCATTGCTTATCTCAGAACCCATCGAGATGGAGAAGATACAAACCAGCTTCAGTACTGCGGAACTATCAAAGAAGACAATTCAAAAGATTACAAAACAATTTTGTAGGCTTTAATTTGAGTCCTAAGTGTGAGATCAGATGATTCTTGCAGATATGTGTAAGAGTGCTTTTAAAACCATGGTGTTTTTCTCCACTATTGCAGAATTATTCCAACAATTTATTTTTCTGGAAGTCAGCATTTGCAGTGTTTTTTCTTTTTGTTTATAATTCCATGTCATGCCCCAGAGAAAAAAGTCGAATTCACCCTTGAGTGTTGAAGGTTAATGAGATATTTAGGAGAGATGTATAAACTCCCAATGGGTCAACAGAATAAAAATCCAGAAACAGCTTCTAATGGCAGGACAGCGAGTAGCCAGAGAACATTGGGATGAGGATCAAAGATGAGATGGCAGGAACATTTGTTTTCTCTCAGCAACTTCCACGACCAGAAGAAATTTCAGAAAAGATGTGGATAGGTACTGTACTTGAAAGAAGTAGTTTGCAAGTCTGTGGGAAAAGAGTCAGGAATTGGAAAAGATTGGAAATGTTCATTTAGCTTGCTGCTTGAAGTGTGATGGGCCAAACGGCCTATTTTATACCACTTCACCCCACGGTTCCTTAACCTTGATCTATTACTGTGTGCAGTCACACGTCCACCAATTAATTTTTTTTGGGAAAAAGGCTGCTCAAGATAATTATCCAATTATGAGCAATTCTTTTTTATTAAATACCACATGTGGTACATTTTTATAAAAAAGTTTAAATTGTGCAAACTCATAAATCAATTATAATTTCGGACAGACCTTTGCTGGATTTGACAAGCAAATATAAACAGCCCCTTATCTTCCACATACAGACAATTGCAGGAAGCAAAAACATCTTGTTACCATAACAATTCTTTCACACGTCAGCAGCTCTCTGCTTAGGGTCTCTTCTCTGCAATGCTTTACCTTCCTTGTCTGCATCATTATTAGTATCTTAAAGCTGTACAATACAGAAAAGCATCAGTTTATGCAACAACATAAATCCCACAGTGATTATTATTTATGAACTTGTTTAAATTAATTTCCATCTAGCTTACAATGTGTCAGTGGAAGGATTATGCAAAGAAATCTCAAGGACAGCTGGCTTCACACTATGCAGCAGGTTTAAATCGACCTAACATTGCATCATCATTGCTGGGTTTGGCAGCTAAAAGTAAAAAAAAGAGGAATATCAAATGAAAAAGGCAAGAAACCTGCAGCTGCAGGAAATCTGGAACTGAAATTGTTCAGGTCTGTGGAATGTCACGTCAGGTCTGCCGAATGGGCTGTTTCCACGGCGTATCTCTAAAGTAAACTCCAAAAGCATTGACTAAATAAGCTCAAGTCGTGTTTATTGTCAAATGCAAAATTTGTTAAGGTGCAGGTACATGAAAAGCTGGCCTGCAGCAGCATCACAGCAGCAGCATCTCAGACAAACAAACGGTGATATATATATATATATATATTATATACATTTATTCATATCACAAATGATATTGAAAATGATACATAAATTACATAACAATTCTCAATGAAAGAAAACTGCAAATAATAAACAAGGCATTTGTGTAAAACACAATTAGAGAAACAAAAACAAGTTCATGGCAGTGCAAGAGTGTTCCTTTGCCAAAGTAGGATTTGGGTTGCACAGATTAGATCAAGAACCTGATATTTGTAGGAAAGTAACTGTTCCTGAATCTGCTGGTGTGTGACTTCAGCCCTCTGTACCTTCTGCCTGTGGTAGCAGTGAAAAGAAGGTATGGCCCTGGTAGTTAGGATCCTTGATGAAAGACCCTGTCTTCTTGATGCAGTGTCTCACATAGATACTTTTAATGAATGGATGGCCTGCACCCATGCTGAGTAACAAACCGTCGACACCATGTCAGCATCCCTCTGAACATCCGCTGAAAAACAGCACTTGTCCAGCATCAAAAAATGGGAGAAGTACTGCTTGGATACAGGGACCACCTATTCAACTGCTACAGTTACCAACGTACTGGAATTCCTGATGAACCTTCACCACGATGAAGGACTTCAGCTACAGAGCCATCAACACAGCTAGAATTGCCCTGCCTGTCTATTTCAAAATCAGCTCCAGGACAACAGGCCATGGGGTCCTACCAGCTGGTGGTCAAACTAATGAAGGTTATTTACAACTCTAAACCCATAGACCAAGGTACACCCATGTATGGGATGTCAGTGTGGTCCTGGCATACCTCAGGGGATGGCCACCAGCCAGATCCCTCAACCTGGAACCATCTATGCTCAAAACACTCATGTTGATGGCACTTGTAGCTACACAGAGGGTCCAGTCACTACACCTATTGCGACTGGACACCATGCTCACAGCTCCAGAACAGATCTCTGTCGTTGTCCAGGGAATGATCAAACAGAGCAGACCAGGAACATCTAATCCAGTGGTGGAATTCCGGGCTTACCCGCCAGCAACACGGTTATGTGCCATGACCCTATTATCCTACATAGACACAACCAAATTATTCGAGGGAGATGAAAAGCCTTGTGGGTCAGTCATAAAAAACCTTATGGTCGGGTGACGAGCCATTTCGGGATGGCTCAAGCAGGTGCTAAAAGCTGCTGGGCTAAAAAGTAACATGTACAAAGTTCATTCCACCAGGGCAGCATCCATGTCGACGGCTAAAAGAATGGACGTGCCTATAAACCACATCCTGGCTATAGCTGGATGGTGGGGGGAAAGGCCGTTCAGAAATTTTATAATAAGCCGTCGGCAAAACCTGTTTTATTTGCAGGAAAGATTTCCAGACTGCAAATATTTATTTAAGCCCAGGGGAGCAATTTTTATTTCTTTGTTGTTATTGTTAAAAAATACCATTGTGTTTTTCTACAAACAGATTCATTGGTTGATTACGATAACACATTTCCTCCCTCAAAGACTTCGGCAGTGATGTAGTAATAACTGTTACATGGTTTGAAATCACAGAGCTTTGAAATCTTCACGGAATCACTCACGTGACTCCGAAGTAAAATAGTAAGATTAAACGAGAACTTACCAGTTTGAAGTTTGATCTGTATTTTATGAGGCGTTACGATGAGGGATTACGTGCCCTCCGCTCCCACCATCAATAATATGGATCAAATTCATAAACTGATGTCTTCTTATCGTTACTATGTTTACTTCAATAACTGTGTCTATCTGTGATTCCACACCGCTGCTTTGAAGTATGCCGCGCATGTGTGCTGAACGGGTTCTTCACGTAATCCCTTATCGTAACTCCTCATAAAATACAGATCAAACTTCAAACTGGTAAGTTCTCGTTTAATCTTACTATTCAATTGCAACATGATATCCCAGATCCTATACAGAAAGCCTTGGCCAATGAAGGCAAGTATAACATATGCCTTCTTCACCACTCTGTCTGCCCATGTCATCACATTTAGGGAACTATATAGTTACAGTATACCTCAAGTTCTCGCCATTCAATAATGCACCCCAGGGCCCTACTATTCACTGTATATATCCTGGCTTGGATTAACGCTCCACTAAATGCATCACTTTTCTTTTTTCTGTGTTGAATTCCATCCGCCATTCCTTTGCTCGCTATACCCAGTTGATCTAGATCCTGTGTAGGAAGGAACAGGAGATACTGGTTTAAACCAAAGATAGACACACAATGCTGGAGTAACTCAGCGGGACAGGTATATCGTCAATATCGTTTATTGACCTTCAGCAACCTTCTTTATTGTCCACGATACCACAATTTTAATGTTAGCTGCAAACTTACAATCATGCTACCTATATTCTCTTCCACATCATTAATATATATGATGAACAGTAAATGTCCCAGCACTTCACACAACTGTTCACAGTTCTCCAATCTGAAAAGCAACCCTTCACTATCACCCACTGCTTCTTACTACCAGTCTAATTTTGTAAACAATTTTCTATTTTATGTGTCCCATATATTTGAATCTTTGGACAACTATGCAGGATCTTATCAAAGGCCTTGCTAAAGTCCATGAAGACAATATCCAGTGCCTGACCTCGAGAATGCACTTGGTCACCTCCTCATAAAACACAATCAAATTTGTGAGCTGTGATCTCACATAAACATAGTCATGCCAATTATCCCTAATAAGTCCTTGCCTTTCCAGATGCAAATAGATTTGGTTCCTTGGAAAGCTTTCTAGTAACTTTCCCACCACTGTTTTTGGGTCCATCAGCTTGTCATACCCTGGCTTCTCCAGCCTTTATTAAATAAAGGTTCAACATTACCCGTCCTCCAGAACTGTGGCACCTCACCCGTGGCACCTCACCTGTAGCACCTCACCTGTGGCTAATGGAGATACAAAATTTCCGCCAGGGCCCCAGTAATCGCTACACTTGCTTCTCACAATGTCCATAAATCCACTTGGTCAGAATTCGGGGAATTATCCATCTTAAAATGCTTCAATGTCTCCAGCACCTCTTCCTTCATAATGTCAGCACGCTTCAGGATATTACTGTTATTTCCCATTGAACTCACTAGCTTCCATGCCCTTCTTCATGGTAAATACGGATGAGGTATTCATTTAAGACTTCATCCATCTCTGCTAATGCCAATAACATATATCTTCAAAGATATTGTATGTATAAAATATAACTGCAACCCATTTATGTATAATTGTATTAGAAAGATTATTAATGGTTATTCTTTTTTACATTCAGCAGGTTAATGATCAGTTCCACTAACAATGAAAAATTAGTCCTGTGTAATTGGTGTTCAGACACCAAAAACATTGAAATATATCATGCCTTTAATCAGTAGAGGCCTGACCCTTCAATAATAAAGCAACGTAATGATCATTTCGTGGAGCGGTTTTGTGTTCCTTAAACAACCCCAAAAACCATTAACGTTTCAACGCATATGATGCAGCTGCCAATGATTTTGTTGGGTTGCCATTCAGTGATGAAGAATTACTTGAAGTCAGTGTGATTCATTGCAAACATCAGAACACTCAAGGCATCCATGTTACCCTGCAGTTACTCAGAGCTTCATGGAATAGAAACAGTTCAAATGAAGAGAGCTCAGAGTAAGTGGATATTTAATCCATATGGGGCATTCCATTTTAAAGAAATTATCAAACAATGCTTAGTATATTTTATATTCTTAGATTCATGCTTACTAGCTTAAGTGAAAAGTTTATAGGAGATGAAAGGAACTGCAGGTGCTGGTTTACAAAAAGACACAACTTACTGGAGTAATCTAGCAGGTCAGGCAGCACCTCTGGAGAGCATGGATATGTGAATAAAATCTTTTGGTTTCAGTTTATTTTATTGTCATGTGAACCGAAGTATAGTTAGTTTTGGTCTCCTAATCTGAGGAAAGACATTCTTGCCATAGAGGGAGTACAGGGAAGGTTCACCAGACTGATTCCTGGGATGTCAGGACTTTCATATGAAGAAAGACTGGATAGACTCGGCTTGTACTCGCTAGAATTTAGAAGATTGAGGGGGGATCTTTTAGAAACTTACAAATTTCTTAAGGCTAGATGCAGGAAGATTGTTCCCGATGTTGGGGATGTCCAGAACAAGGGGCCACAGTTTAGGGATAAGGGGGAAATCTTTTAGGACCGAGATGAGAAAAACATTTTTCACACAGAGAGTGGCGAATCTCTGGAATTCTCTGCCACAGAAGGTAGTTGAGGCCGGTTCATTGGCTATATTTAAGAGGGAGTTAGATGTGACCCTTGTGGCTAAAGGGATCAGGTGGTATGGAGAGAAGGCAGGTACAGGATACTGAGTTGGATGATCAGCCATGATCATATTGAATGGCGAATGGTGCAGGCTCGAAGGGCCGAATGGCCTCTACTCCTGCACCTATGTTCTATGTTTCTATGTTTCTAAAAGCTTTTGTTGTGTGCTATCCAATCAGCAGAAAGACAATACATGATTATGATCGAGCCATTTACAGTGTATAGATACACTCTATTTACAAGGAA
Source organism: Leucoraja erinaceus (assembly GCF_028641065.1). Classification (NCBI taxonomy): domain Eukaryota; kingdom Metazoa; phylum Chordata; class Chondrichthyes; order Rajiformes; family Rajidae; genus Leucoraja; species Leucoraja erinaceus. Next base: position 35,289,607 of record NC_073379.1, on the reverse strand, counting down.
TAACATTTAGTGCAAGGTAAAGCCAGCAAAGTCCGATCAAGGAAAGTCCGAGGGTCACTAAAGAGGTAGATAGTAGTTCAACACTATTCTCAGGTTGTGGTGGGATGACTCAGTTGCCTGATAACAGCTGGGAAATGGAAAATATTACCTTTCTGGTGCTATTTTAATTATAGTCTGAATTAATGTCAAGTTTTCATTGCGAAATTAAGGATCTGTCAGGGCAAACAGTTAGAATATGATTCATTTTGAGCTTCACCTCAGGGCTTCAGCTAACTTTTATTCATTGACAAATGCTTAGGTTAATGCTTCCTGGGCTCAATTTGGCTGAACTTCCTTAATTATAACATGAGCCATCCTTCAGAAATACTACATTACCCTGAAACATCTTGCGTAATTTTGAGCTAATGACAGGTGCAATTTAAATTAACATTTTGTTTTCATCTTCCATCTGCAGCATTGTACTTTCCTTTGACTTAAAACTTGGCTTAAAAATTCTTAAAGACTTTAAAATTCTTTGTTAAACACAAAGTGCTGTAGTAGCTCAACAGGTTAGGTAGCATCTCAGGAGATCATGGATAGTTGATGTTTCAGGACAGGACCCATCTTCAGGCTGAATAACTTCTTACTTGCTGCAGCTTTATAAGCATATTAATGGGGAAAAAACACAACAAATAGGTGTATATAAGAATCAATAATACAATAAATTATCAGTGATACTAGGTAAACCATGGACTGACGACAGAGGAGGACTTGACCGCCGCAGGCAGAGGAATGAGGAATGCCTGCGTGGACCGATGACGGAGGACCCACACAGTAGACCCGACTCACCCACCCTGGGCTCCACCAGCATCGATGAGAATAGTGTCACCAAGAGAGAGGAGGTATTGAGGACCAGGAGGGGAGAGAATAAAGGGGGAATTGGTGGGGGTGGATTGGGCTGTGGCAGGCTGTAGATAGGACATTGGTACTTTTGTAACTTTGTCTCCATCAACACATGGCAACACTTGTGTACTGCCTAAGTTGTATGCAAAGCAAAGCTTTTCACTTATGTACCCCAGGTACATGTGACAATACAGTAGCATTCATTCATTCATTCAATAGCGCAAGCCGAAGTATGTAGTGGATCCTGAAGAAAGTCTGGCAAGCTGTAATTAGTACTGTCTCTTAAATCAGCCCATTTAAATACTGATCATGTTATTTCATGATAATCAAAACCTTTTCCATCGCTCAATTATATAATTACATTGGATTTGTCAATCATTTTACCTGATGGTCTTCCACATAGCCATCACATATAACAAAGTCACTTGCCTTCAGGTTTCCAGCTTTCCCCGCCTAGAGCAGCTGATTTGTGTTAATGCTGCCAACCATTCCATGTTTCTTGGAGCATGCTTGGAGATGGGCACAAGATTGGAGTGTGCAAGCCCCAAAGTTTCTTGCTGTAACACTGGGTGCTATAAAGGAGGTGGTCCATGGTAAAAGTGTCCTGACACCTGCGGACTCAGAATCAGAATCAGACTTTATTCACCAAGTATGTTTTGCAACATACAAGGAATTTAATTGGCCAAGTCAGTCATACAATTAAAAGTAACAGATCACTCAAAAGCACATTTTAACATGAACATCTATCACAGTGACTCTTATACATTCCTCACTGTGATGGAAGGTGAAAAAAAGTTCAAGTCCTTCCTTTAGTTCTTCTTCGGTCGTGGGCCTTGAGCCCCCTTTGACAGGACGATCTTGACTCCCATAGCCTGCAGCGTTCGGGCCCTCCGCATCGAGACGATCTCCTGCATCGGGGGATGTTAGCTCCCCCGTGCCGGGTGATCGAACCTCACGTCGGGGCTAGTCGAACCTTCTGTGACGGTGGAGCTTCCCAACTAGCCTCTCCAGAAGACTGCGAGCCCTTGATGGTAGATCCGCAGTGGTCACGGTGGGAGCGATCCCAGGCAAGGGATCAGCTCCGATGTTAAGTCCATGCCCCGTGGTTCACAACAGTCCGAGGAGGCTTCCAGCTCCATCAATGGTAGACCACAGAGCCCAGAGAATGTGATCCAAAACTTGATCACATCTCCGGGAAGGTAAGAACCTGAAAAAACGTTTCCCCCGATCCCCTCCCCCCTCCCCCCACATAAAATAAACCGAAGAACATTAAAACAAAAACTTTTAACAAACTAAAAAAATATCAAAAAGAGTGAAAAGACGAACAGACTGCCGACAGGGCAGCCATCGCCCCGGCACCCCTGGTGGTCTTAAGGGTGGGATAATCAAGATATATATTGTGGTCGCGTTGAGCCGAGACGGTCGAGCGAAGGCCGGGCGCGATTACAAGCGTACGCACAGCCGTCTGGAGCATGAGACATCATTTGAAGATGGACACAAAGCAGAAGTAACTCAGTGGGACTGGCAGCATCTCTGTAGAGAAGGAATGGGTGACGTTTCGTGTGAAGACGCTTCTTCAGTCTGAAAAGAAGGGTCTTGACCCGAAACGTCACCCATTGCTTCTCTCCAGAGATGCTGCCAGCCCCACTGAGTTACTCCTGCAGTTTGTGTCTATCTTCAATTTTCTTGGCCCCCCTCTGGGAGAGGAACTGGGGGCGGATCCGGACCACAATGCTGTGAGCCCCAGGCCGAGTTCAGCGATCGTTTGCCTGCTTTTGCTGCTGTTGAAGGTGAGACGTTATGTCACGCCAGTGTCTTGGGCCTGTCCCACTTTGGCCGTTAGTTCCGCAACAGGCCGTTGACGCGCGAAGGTTTTGTTCACTGCAAAAATTTCGGAGCCCAGTGCAATGTCAGGAGCGGCCCCGCACAACTCCACACCCCTCCGTGCTTCTAAGTGGGACTGGCCCCGCGCGGCCATATGGTGCCCGTACGCCTGAAACGACCACGAGGTTGCGTAATTTGCGAGCCAAGGACGCATAAGTGGGACAGGCCCTTAACACTGCTTTATGAGTCACACTCTTATTAATAATCTTTATCACCCTAGATACATGTCTAACGTTCCTTTCTCCACATCATTCTCTTATGCATGTGGCAGCCCTGCCCTTTATACCCACTTCTTACTGTGTCTATGTAGTTTCAGATGTTCAGTGATTATAGCAGCACAAACCCAATTATTTGACATTCACGGACTGCTTTCCAACTCTTTTGCAGCAGTAGTTGTGGCTCAACTAGAAACAACAAGTGCTGACTGGGGGAAGGGACTATTATCACAGCCAGTTGTAACATCAGCTGCTGTTGTGACAACAGCTTATAATGAGGGACAGGACTGAAGTCATCAAAAGGCAAGGCTGTAGCCCATGTCCAAATCAAATGTAGTAGGCCCATGTCGCAGAATGCGAAAGGGACCTTCATATGGGTGCTGCAAGGGTGACCTGTGGGAGTCACGGCGAAGAAAAATGTACGGGCCGCTAGCCGGATGGAATTTTCAAACTCTCCCCGGCGAGCTGCCGGCGGATGTCTCGTGGCAACTGCTGCAGGTAAGTAAATTCAAAGAGTTGGCAGGGCAGGTGGTCGCCCATGAGCCCGCCCATGATTGCAAGTCTAGTCGGCTGTAACGCTGCGGATGCAAAATTGGGAGTCGGCCTGTCAAAACCAAACCCCTGGCTGCGAGGTCCAAAATGTCGGTAGCTTTAGGGAGACCGCGTTGAGCCCAGCGTCGTCTGCCTCGTAGGCCTCGTAGGCGGCAGCAGCAGAATGCATTATTTCATCGGATTTCCCTTCCAGGATTACCCTCCTGGATGTCGGGAGTCACCAGTGTAGCGGGGACTCGCAGGAGTCCAGCCAAAATCTATTCGGGCTCAAGTTGTGTGCACTAGACGTGTTTAATCTCTCTAATACAGCTTCCTACTCTTCCAAGTACACAGGCGTTGCCCGGCCTTAAATGGCAATTCAGGTACCAACCTCGTGACTAGCGACTCCCACACCAAGACGCTGTCCTCCAGAGCCGATGGTTCATTGTGACCTTGGGTTGTCCCCAGGTGCCGCCACACTGCGTCCTTTGCGACTATTCACTATTCTGTGGTCCTGCCTCAACCTCAAGCTGAGGTCTTTACTGATGAACAAGCTCCATATGACGGAAGTTTGCCCCTCTTCTTCCTTCAGATTCACCCTTGGCCACCGACTTACAATTGTGCCTTTTGTCGATTCGTATCCCCAATTTGGCCAGAACAAGATTCGACAAAAACCCATAAAAAAAAGAGAAATTAAGAATATTGGGATTAGAATTAGGCTCACACCTGTGCTGCCATTCAATAATAATGTGGCTGGTCTTTCACTTGAATGCCACTTTTCTGCACTAACTACGTACACCTCCATTTGCAAAACGTCCAAATATCTATATTGTAGATCTGTGTCTTAAATAAACTCGGCTACTGAGCCTGCATGATGCTCTTGTATAGAGAACCTTCATCTTCCTCTGGCTGGAGTGGTTTTGCGAATGTTTGACCTCTTATTTTGAGACTGCAACCGCTGGTTCTAGGCATCCCAGCCTAGTCCCACCATTGACCTCCCATCTATCCTGTTAAGCTCATGATACCCTTGCTCAAGTGGGGCTATCAGATCTGTATCCAATAGTCTAGGTGCATTCTTGACAGGGTGTCATGAAAATTCAGAAAGATGAGTTTACTCTTGGACTCAAATCATTTTAAAACAGATGTTAACATACAATCTGCCTTCCCAATTCCACATTATACCTGTATGTAAACTTTTAATGGTTCATGTACAAGGACACCTGAAGCTCCTAGAACACCAACACTTTTCAGTCGAAAATCAATTCAAAAATTCCTAATATTTTTCTCACCACCTTACATTTTTCACATTATACCCTATCTGCTATTTCCTTGTCCTAACCTTGCCCTTGTTCCCCTCAAACCTCTCTGCATCTTGCCCATAATTTGCACTGTCACCTGGTTTGACAGGGGTAATGAAGGTGTACAACCACTTGATTTCTCACCTACAGACAGCAGCTGGGAGGATTATACCATTTATAATTAAAGGGCAGCATAGATCTGCAGGTGCTATGTTGTCCTCCTGTGTATTCTGTGACCCATATAACCCAATCAGAACATAGACCACTACAGCACAGAAACAAGCTATTCAACCACAATGTCTTTACGAGACATGATTCAAGATTAAACTAATCCCTTCTACCTGCACATGATCCATATCCCTTCATTCCCTGTATAATTATGTCATGGTCTAAAACCCTCTTAAATGCCACTGTCAAATCTACTCCTGCCATCACATTTGGGAGTGCTTTCTGACTCCTACCACTCTCTGTGTAAAAAAACTTTAACTTTTCCTTTAAACTTTTCCCCTCTGACTTTAAAACTATTCCGTCTACTATTTGACATTTCCAATCTGGCAGAAAGATTCTGACTGACGATGACTCATAATTTTATAAACTTTGATCAGTCATCCCCTCAGCTGCCAATGCTCCAAAGAACATAATTAAAGTTTGGCAATCTCTCCGTTGGTTGACAGCCATCTTTCACTTTCCCTCACCTCCACAAATGTTTGTGCCATCTGTAAATTACTAAGCAACCCATCCACATTTTTGTCCAAGTAATTTTTTACAAACAACATAGGTCCCTGCCTAGTTCCCTACAGAACACCATTGGCCATAGACCTCCAGCCAGAAAGATACCTTTGCAGATACCAGGTATCTTAATCCTCTGGATTTGCCAGCCATGAGAGACCTTGTCAAATGCCTCACTGTAGTTCATGTGGTGACATTAACTGCCCTACCCTAGTCATCAGTTACCTTTGTCACCTCCTCATACCAATCAATCATGTTTGTAAGACATGACCTGCCCTGGGTAACACCACTCACTGTCCCCAATTAGCCCATTATCTTCCAATTGCAAGCATATCCTATCCCTAAGAATCCTCTCCAAAACCTTCCCTACCACTGATGTGTGGCCACCAACCTATAATTTCCTGGATTATCCTTGCTTTCTTTCAGAAATAAAAGAACAACATTGGCTACTCCCCAGTCACCCGAGACCTCACTGTGTCTGGTGAGGATAGAAAGATCATTGTGAAGTTGCCAACAATCTTTTCTTTTGCTTCCCTCCTTAACCTGAGGTAGTTCCCGTCAGGTCCTGGGGACTTATCCATCCTAATCTTTTTGCAAGAGATCCACCCCCACTTCCTTCTTGATCTCGAAATCCCCTGGTTCTATGGCAAAACACGGAGATGAGATCAACAACAGGATAGGTATAGCCTGATACAGTACTTGGTGTATTGTTAAACCTGCCAGTAAATCCAAAGGGACATTAAATTTTCCGGCATCAGATTAAAACAAGGTGTTGAACGCAGGCTAGAGAACATCCTTTCCAGCATAGATGTTCTGGCCAATTGTATCACCTTTTATTTTTGTTGTTTAAAAAAATATAAATTCAATTATATTTTTTGATCGCATGGGAGCTAGTGGAAGCAGATATAATAGTGATGTATTTGTAATATATATGTGTACATATATGCAGAGACTTTTAGACAGGCACATGGATATACAAGGAATGAAGTCAGAGCAGATTAAATTAGTTTGGGTTTATGTTTGGCACAGACATTGTGAGCCAAAGGGGCTGTGACAGAGATGTACTGTTCTACATTTTTCTAGTTCAGATATTCTCCAGAGTATAAAGTTACTTTACATCACTTGAGTTACACCTACATAGATTGTTGAAGTTGCACATTGTATTCTGCTTTTCAAGTGTTCTAGGACACATTTTGTTATCATTGTTGCACTGTGTGGTTTAAATATTCTACAAAAGCAAATAAACTGCACATTGTCAACTTTACTATTAACTCAACCTGTCTCCATACACATAAAGCAGTGAAACACATTGATTGGCTTGGTGGTATTGACATACCTACCAACCAATGTGTCTAAAGGGCCTGTCCTACTTGGGCAACCTAATCCGCAAGTTCTGGCGAGTTTGCCCTCGACTCATATGCGCAGCATGGTTGACACGAGGTCTTAGGAGGTCTTCGTAACTCTCCTTCATGCTCGAGTGGTCTCCGCGTACTCGACACCTCAACTAGGTTGCGGCGTTTTTTCAATATGTTAAAAAATGCCCGCGAGTAAAATAAGGTCGCCATGGAAAAAAATCGATACTTTTTTTACTCGTAGGTTTAATTGTAGTAGGTCGGCATGTTAGTCGTAAGGTAGTCATAGATAGTCTTCATCATATTTGAAAGGAGGTTGAAGGGAGGTCGAAGGAGATCAAAGGAGGTCGTCTTCACTTTCCACAGTTCAATTTTCCTGGTTAGTCGTAGCTAGTCGTAGCCAGTCGAAGCTGGTCTTCAACATAGTCGAAGGAGGTCGAAGGAGGTCTTCTACATAGTCGAAGGAGGTATTTAACGACATTTTTTTCAAACTCTTCTAATCTCGCCAATTAGGTCACCGAAGTGGGACAGCTCCTAAATACTCATTGTTAAATCAATGTTTAGAAGTCACTTTTAATAAACTGAAACAAATAATAATTCACAATTTTATTAAAACACTGTCTTATTTGACGCCCTTGAGTCAGAAGTAAATAAAGCACATTTTAAATTTATCTTCAAGTATGCACAAATCCAGATTGGCACAAAAATGCTGCTAAAACCGGGAGGTATGACGATTATATGTATGTAACTAAGCCAGCTTTTTTATCACATATATTGTCTGAATATTTCTGCATACATGTTGCAAGTATTACATAAAACATATTATCCATAAAGGAGTGGAGGTTCAGGACTCCTGTGCAAGCATTCATGAATGTAAATGCTGTAGATTTTCAAGCCCACTGGTACTCCAATCTGGCCCTCCTCATGGAGTGCTGCAATGGAGCCGAAGCATCTGCACTATTCACTGATCCACTGTCAAGCCAAGAGCTGATGCAATATTCAGCACATCCATTCATTCCAATGGACAACCCACGGTGGCAAGGAAGCAAAATCACATTTCAGGTGATCACCAAGTCTTTAACCAATTTAAATATTAATGTTTTTTTTGGGGGGTATAATTGTGGCAATGAAAATTACATTTAACATTGAACAGTTTCCTTTATTCTTTTACGGTTAGAATGTGCTTTTGCTAAAGGCAGACGAACAGAAGACTAAACTTAACAGTGAGTTGAATCTTTCTTATAAAGTATAATGTGTGAACAAAGGTGTTATTATTGAAGGGTACACAATGAGTTGT